>NW_014577215.1:359961-372706 GCF_000485595.1 Priapulus caudatus | reverse complement strand
GTGTACCCTGAATGAGAAAAATCGTAAGCAGATTTTCTTCTACAATACGAAAACAAAGTGCTGTCGACGTTCTACGAGAAAATGTTAGTGTTAAGACGTAAGCCCGGCACACACGTGAGTTATTTTACTCAAGTAAAATGACGGCATGAGTCAAATTACTAACGAAAATCCGCCGCACACCGTGAGTAAAATGACGCATGCGTCCAAATTACTCAACGAACAATTCGCCGCAACCTTGAGTAAAAATGAACTCATCGTCATTTTACTTGACGTAAAATAACTCACGTTGCGCGGGCATAAATGTTAAGACTGAATTTTGCTTTTCTGACAATGGGCCCCTGATGTTTCATGTGCCTCACAGGCGTACCAGGTGCCCGCCCTCCCTCATCACTGGTCAGTGAACTGTGCAGCCATCATCATCACAACTGATCAGTGCCACCTACATCAGTACACTCACAGGTGTACCGACCTGAACTACATCATCACAACTGAATTGATCAGTGTCACCCATGTACATACAACATGCATCACTCAGACGATACTGTCATCAGTGTACAATGCACACCATGATGTAGATGTCATACAACATGCATCACAACTGATTGAATCAGGTCACCCAATGTACATACAACATGGCATCACAAACTGATTGATCAGTGCCACCCAATGTGACATACAAACATGCATCACAACTGAGCAGTGCCACCCATGTACATACAACATGATCACAAACTGATGTGATCAGTGCCCACCCGATGTACATACAACATGCATCACAACTGAATTGATCAGTGCCACCCATGTAGCATACAACATGCATCACACACTGCGATCAGTGTCACCCATGCACATCAACATGCATCACAACTGATGATGCAGTCGTTAGCCCATGTACATACAACATGCATCCACAACGATTGATCAGTGTTACCCATGTACTACAACATGCATCACAACTGATTGATCAGTGTTACCCATGTACATACAAACATGCATCACAACTGATTGTAGCAGTGTTACCGCATGTACATACAACATGCATCACAACTGATCAGTGCCACCCATGTACATACAACATGCAATCACATAACTGATTGATCAGTGTTACCCATGTACATACAACATGCATCAACAAACTGATTGAATCAGTGTTACCTCATGTACATACAACATGCATCACAACTGATCAGTGTACCCATGTACATACAACATGCATCAACAGACTGCATTGATCAGTGTCACCCTATTGTACTATACAACATGCATCACAACTGATGATCAAAGTGTCACCCATGTCATTAACAACATGCATGCACAACTGATTGATCAAGTGTCACCCATAGTTACAACAACATGCCATCACATACTGATTGCATCAGTGTCACCCATGTACATACAACATGCATCACAACTGAATCAGTGTTACCCATGCTACATACAACATGCCATCAACAACTGATTGTAATCAGTGTCACCATGTACATACAACATGCATAGCACAACTGATTTGATCAGTGTCACCCATGTACATACAACATGGCATCACAACTGAATCTGATCAGTGGTCACCCATGTACATACAACATGCATCACAACATCGATCAGTGTACCATTGTAGCATACAACATGCAATCACAACTGATAGTGCCTCACCATTGTACATGACAACAGTGCAATCACAACTGATCAGTGGCCACCCGTGTAATACAACAAGATTCCCACAACGATGTGATGCAAGGTGGTCACACATGTACATACAACATGGCATCACAACATGATTGATCAGTGCCACCCGTGTACATACAACAAGCATCACCAATGTACCACATCCGTCATAACTGTTCAATGAACGTATGTACCACATGTGCACGACTGGTCAGTGAACCTATCTATTGTTCAACATGCATCACAGCTGTTCAGTGAACCTTTGTCCACATGTATGCATCAGAACTGGTCAGTGAACCTATGTACCACATGTATGCATCAGAACTAGTCACTGCACCTTTCTATCACATTTATCACAACTGTTCACAGAACGGTTTAGGCCTTATAGAACATGCATCGTAAAAAACTATACAGTGCACGCACATTCCACATAAATTACGATCGTTCAATCCACTCACGTACATATAATAAATTAACAACAGTGCAGCGCACTTACATGGTAAATATAATACAACTCCACAGATAATTTTACATGTGGATCATAAACACCTTACTGTTAGCCTCATAGGGTCTATGTCCCCCAGGTACTGCCGACGTACTCCTTGGTTACAGTCTAGGTATACCGGAAACGTACCCTGGTCAATATTTTATATGGTTAGCGGTTAGGATAGGAGTTTCAGCGTTAGGATTAGCGGTTCGGGTTTCGTTTGGGTAGGGAGTAGGCGTAGGCGACTCCCATAGACTCGTTAAGTGGAGTAGGCGAGGTACGCGTCCCGGCATAATGAGATAGTACCAGGCGTACGTTCCGGTATTAACCCCACCGTACCCAGGTACGTTCCGGCAGTACTCCGGGGGACATAGACCCGACCTCAGCCTTACTGTACACTAACCAAGTACACAAGTGTACGTCACAACTGTACTGCCCACTTGCGTACAGTGCTCCGGTCGCATCAGCAAAGCTCATCAACCGTTGTACCATCGCCCTACTCCCACAATGCTAGATCATATCCATGACCTGGCAGAGCGGCCGACGGCCTCGACTCATCAGCACAGAACCCACATATAACGTGCTCTTCCTTCACGCTCTAAACGGGTCCTTAAATGTCAACCCAGCGCTAACGCCTAATCCTAACCTAACCACATAAGAATTACGCGACCCGGAACGGGTTACCACTTCCTCGGCGTACGGGGTCCTAGCCGTGAAGACTGTAACCACGGTATATACGCTCCGTCACGGTCACCCTCGAACTATTTGATATGGTATATCCATGGGGTACCGAGTATGTATAACCCTTATAGACGTACCGCGAAACATCCCTAGACTCTGGGGTTATGATCCACACTTAAATAGTTCATGTTGGGGAGTCAGTGATAGGCGTAATATACCATGTAATGTAGCCGGTCCGGTGCACATTGGTTCTTCGGATTTAATATATACCATTGAGTATGTACGTTGAACGGGATGAACGATCGTTAATTTAGTGGAATGTGCGTGCAGCTGTATAGTTTACGCATGTTCTACCAACCTACGTCTTGAACAGTGGATAAAGTCGCATAGAAAGGTGCAGTGACTATTCTGATGCATACATGTGGTACATAGTCACTGGCACCAGTTCTGATGATACAATTGGACAAAGGTCACTGAACAGCATGTGATGCATGTTGAAACAATAGATAGGTTCACGACCATCGTGCACATGTCAGGTACAACGTTCATTGAACATTATCGTACGATGTGGTACATTGTGATGCTTTTTTATGTACATGTAACATACTCAATCAGTTGTATGCATGTTGTATGTACAGCCGGGACACTGATCAATCAGTTGTGAGTGTTGTAATGACACGGGTGGCACTGATCAGTCTGCATGCCATTTGTATGTACATGGGAGGCACGATCAGTTTGAGCATGTTGTATGTACTGTAACACTGATCAGTGCTGATGCCATGTGTAGGCTACATGAGTGACACTGACTCAAATCAGTTGGAGTGCATGTTGTATGTACATGGCTGACACGATCAACAGTTGTATATGCATTTGTATGTACATGGGCTGACACGATCAATCATTTGTGCATGTTTATGTACATGGTAACACTGACAGTTGCAGCATGTTGATATGCTACTGGGCCCACACTGATCAATCCAGTTGTGATGCATGGATGTACATGGGTGACACACTGATCAACATTTGTGATGCACTGTTTATGTACATGGCTGACACTGAATCAATCATTGATTATGCATGTTGGTCTGTACATGGTACACTGATCACTCAGTTGTATGCCATGTGGTATTTACATGGGTAACACTGACAGTGTTGATGCATGTTGAATGTACCATGGGTAACACTGATCAATCAGTTGTAGCTATGTTGTATGTTAACCATGGGTAACACTGATCAATCAGTTGCTGATGCAGGTGTATGTACATGGGTGGCACTGATCAGTTGTTGAGCATGGGGAGTACAGTGGTAACACTGATTCAAGCAGTGGGGATGCAGTGACGGACGGGAACACGATCAATCAGTGTGCAGGGGTACCAAGGGCGACCACTGACAAAGCAGGTGGGATGCAGTTGGATGTCACAGGTAACACGCAGCAAGCAGGGGCTGCAGATGGGGATGGACAGGGGTTGACACGGATCAGAGTGAGGCAGGTGAGGGACAGCTGGGCCACGAGCAACAGGTAGATGCCCCGCCACACCCAGTTCGGCAGTATCCTGGTCTACCCATCACGCCTCATGCACACATTCTTGTATGTGTACTGAAAGTTGTGCAGTATGAGGGCTCAATCAATGCTGAAATTATGACTGAAAGTAGGTCAGTCACGCCTGAAGGGGTCGTTGTCGTATATGTAGTACCCGACGGGTGTCGGCAAAGTATGTCGCCCTACGCCTACTAGCCTAAGCCCTAACCTCCGAACCCTACCATATCAAATAGTCTTTACCTCGGGTACATATATACGCCATTATACGACAACGACCCTTCGCTGCGTCAGTCACTGAAGGCCCGTTGTCCACTCACATAAATCAGCTTGGTGACCTAGTTTTGGCGTCAGGTTCAAGGTTTCGGGCTCAGGGCACTGGCTTTCAGATGTGTTGTTGGTATTGTTTGAAATGTTCTGCAACCTGGCAGAGCATTGAACAGGAATGAACGTCGTCGTGGATATTGGGTGTCGCTATATACATGACGCTAGCTTATATCTGTAAGAAATTTGCCAGGAAAGCAAGGCGAGCGAGTTCGTGATCGCTAATGAAAAGAAAGATTTGATACATCAAGTAGGCGACGAATGGAACCAGAAGGGTCTAATGCCCCCCTCTTTACCGCTCCCCTTTTCTTTTTGCTGCCTCCTGTCAACTCGGCCAAGTCTTCCCCTGTGTCAAAAAAGTGCTCCACGCCCGTGTCCCTCATGTCTCAACCATCGAATTACTATTTGTTATTCTCCGCTTTCTTTTCTTCATCATGCTCTTTCGTTTCCTTCCCCTCTTTCTGATCTCATTCTCTCATTTCGTTGGCCAAATTTGAACCCCTCTCGTGCCCCTGCTTTCTCCACCACACTTAATTCTTTTATACACAATCTCTCTCCTTTTTTAACATCAGCGCTGCTCTTCTTCTCAGCATCGTCCATATTCCTTTACTTCTTCTGCATCCCTTATTCGATCCTCTTCTATGTCTTCTTTCCCCCTTACCCTCCATTCCTCTTGTTTTCTGCGCCCTTATCCCTTTTGGTCCGCTTTCAACATTTCTCCTTCCTGTTCTTCAGTCTGCTTATACTTTTCTGCTACCCTATTTACGCAGTAATTGCTATAAGCTGGCAATTCAATCTTTTTTGTTGCATGGCACGGAAAGCCAATGATCAGTTGACGCGTGATTACGGAGGCTTTTTGTCGCCCGGGCCCATTCATCCCTGACATTTATTCTGGATGCATATATTATTATTGCCTCAGGTGTGACATATTCACGTTGTGCCACCAGTATGTACTGGTTCAACTGCCATGCAAGTAGTGTGTTCCTATACTCCTGTACCTGCTGTAGGGTCCGTCTTGGTGGCTTTCCATACTGATGTAGCATTTGTGGTGCAGTGTGCTTTGCTGTGATATTGTTTTTTTCTATTGGTTCTGGCATCACGTGTCGCTGCCGAGGCATGGCGCTGGCCTGATGGCTGCGCTTGCTGTGGTAGTATCTGTTCCAAACTTTAGTGCTTGTTACCTCGGGGACTTAGTATTCCACTAGTCAAGTTAAGTTATCTATTCATAGTAGGGTTTCGCAGCATTTATGTTAACGGTCTACGAGAAAAAGTTAACCTGTTAACACTAATTTTGTTTCTGACGACGGGCCCCTGGCATCTACACCGTGCTTACTATCTATACTATCTACTATCTACCTATCAGGCTTACAACATCGTATCACCCGCTCATCATTCACATCCCACCTCTTTCATCTTGTAGAAGTCGATCGAAGGCCGGTGTTTCTCCTTCGGCCGTCGCCGCTTGATGCCGTACTTCTTCTCGGATACGCATGGCTGCGAGCGCGTCCTGGATAGGCGTTGTGCGCCCGCGCACTTACATGCTGCTCGCCGTGCACAGTTTAGCGAAATGTGGTCCTCTGCAACAAGCAGACGTCACATATATATATATATATCGTTTGCGATATCGATGCGCTGCCCTTTTGATCATTTTATGTAAAAAGGCGCAATATAAATAATATTAATAATAATACACGCCTGGAGAAACGGGTATAAAACATATGACGTGATGAGCATCTCTTAAAAAATACGTCACAGACTCACGTGAGAATCTGACAGACACGCTCTGGTACACTGTCGACAGACAGGAGCGCTGCCACCTGCCCGTGTGTGTGTGTGTCTCTATGCAAACACTCAAGCAGCTACCCTGTAAGTAACACTTACCAGACAGAGACAGGCTGCGTATCTTGAAGTGGTCCTCGTCAGTGGCGCAGTCCAGAGGTCGAGACAGCTTAGCACTGAAGTCGTAGGGTTTGCTGGCAGCAGAAGCTGGTCGAGGAATCGGTGACCCACTGGGACTCGCTCCCACCTTGCCCTGAAAGACACGAAAGCTTACTCACAAGCTCGCTCACACGCCTGCGTTTCACGAGGCACGAAAAGCCGTACCGCCATTGCAATGTTGACGAATGCTAGAGTAACTGGCACCTTGTGTAGTTAATAAGTACATTACCTTATAGCCAAACGCGTATTAGTTTGTCCAATATCACTGCTGGTTACTAAGAAATGTCTAATTGAAATCCGCAGTCCAAGAAATCAGTTGACTGAGTTGTCGCTGCCGCTGCCGGCAACCGCCGGACTGCCGGAAACCGCTGCCGGCGAAGCGGGTGTGATACATATTTATAGTGCACCGGACATTTTCGCACGCATGCTCGGCCGCACGCAATGCTATCATCAGTGATTTCGTAAACACGGACGCTCGTGATAAGGAACTTTTTGTCAGGGCTGTCCATGTGCGTCCGTGATTAGTACGTGTGTTTTACTCCATTTCCATGTTTAGTCCGTGGCCGTGGTTACACAGCTGACACCTCCATTTCATCTAGCGTCCAAAACATACAGGCCGCACAAATGTTTACGTCATCAGCGACTTATCGCTGGACTCCTGGATGACATTTACGGCACGTAAATGAATATCAACAACCGATTTCAAGTCTTTCTTGTAATGTAACCAGCAGTGATATTGGACAAACTAATACGCGTTAGGCTATAAGGTTACGTACTTATTAACTACACAAGGTGTCAGTTACTCTAGCATTCATCAACATTGCATAATCAATGAACATATTATTCCTTTAAGTATGGAAGGTGAGACATAAGGTCACCATGGCATGCAAACAGTTCATTGCTCAAAAGCAGAGTGATTGATTGATTAACAGGACTGATCGATAAATAACAGTTGGCACATTATAATTTGTACCTGTTCTGGCATGTCACCGAAATGGGCAGCCATATGGCTTGGTTCTAGTGGAGAACTAGCAATAGTGTTCAACTCGGGGTGTGCTATGGTTGGTCGTAGACACTGAAATAAAATAAAAGGCAATTGTACAACAAAATACACGTAAAATTGTGCCCATGCTGAAGTCTACAGTTATAAGCAAAAAGATGTCAGGTGTGTATAACTGGATAACTTTACCTGGTATGTAGTGAGAAATCAATGCAAACCTAATCCAGAGTAAGCTAATAGACTTTCGCAGGTTAATATATGAAATGTTAGGTGTAACACAACGCAAGAGACATTATATTTGTTAGCAACACGATATACTTAGTTGGGGCACAGCAAAAGGTTGCAATACGACCCACATCGGGGACATACACAACACGATGTCAATAAGCTACAATGGATACATAACACAACAAACAGCTGAAACCTAATGAAGAGATGATAAATGGTGGAAACATGACACACAATGAAGAGATAAACATGATAACAACGTGACACAAAATGTAGTGATAACACACAGAGGATACATAACACACAACAAAGAAATGACACACAATGATGTAACAATGCAAGATAAAAAAAAACATGTCACACAATGAGGCGCCAACACAATAGTAAAATAACACACAATGCAGACATGACACACAGTGATATAAAAACACACAATAAGACATGTCACACAATGAAGAGATAACGAATGATTTATACATGACACGTCTTATGACAGGTGACATGTCACATAAGGATGGTGTGACACAGATTGAAATGATGACAGGAAAGAGATATATAGAGCACACACTGGAGAGACGGCATGTGTGGAGACATCGCAGACGAGAGTACCGCAATAGAAGACATGCGATGAAGACAAGACACACAATAAAAAACAAAATTACACATGACCGCGACATAACAGACGCTGGTGAGATAATACACTAAAACCAGACATGAACTCACTTGAAAGTTGTTTCGTTCAGTGGCAGTTGAACAGCTGTTAGCGAGGATGGGTGCCCAGGTAAATGCAGTCTGCAAAACAGTGTGAATAGGGTTACCATCGTGTATTTGCAATGACGCACGCAGACATTGAATCGATGCTGAATAACGAAACGTTTTCGTTAGAACGTGAAAAAAATTCCTTATTTTATTTTACATCGATCAATTCAGTGAGCTGGGACTTAATGGACCATCAGTACATCAGTGCAAAACACAACGGTGTTCGCAGAACTAATCGCCAACGTGCACATAAATTATAAGTAATGATTTTATATCAACAAAGACCGGAAACTTGATAATAACGACAACGCGCGTGCATCCATAAATCAGCAAAATTATGCTTTATGAATTCAGTTTTTCACTAAAATAACTCAGGTAATAATTATGCGCAAGGTATTTAGATTAACAACTACAGCAAAATTCCTTTTTTTTATCTAGCTCACATACGTTTCCAAGATATTGACGTTTTACAAATATATATATATATATATAAATCTAGTAAAGGTTCTGTATCAACTGCTATCATGCCGTTGTCATATGCCATAAAAATCCTATAGCATATTGTCCAAACAGAACCTTTGTAACGTTGCAGATATGCTGTAATCAGTCCACAGAATTATGTAACTGCCTGACTATCTGCCTAGCAGAGATAGACTAGGACAGCATACGTTGTTATCACCCTACAGAATTAGATAACTAATTGACTAGTTGGAATACTAGCCGAGTAGACAAGACTAAATTGGACAATACTACCCAAACAGCAGCGCAGCCATTCAGGCCACGCCATGCCTCGGCACGACACGTGATGCCAGACAAAAAAAACAATATCACACACAAGCACACTGCACCACAAATGCTACATCAGTATGGAAATGCCACCAAACGAGACCCTACACAGGTACAGGAGTATAAACACACTAGGCAGTGAGCATGTTGAACATGTACATACTGGTGCACAACGTGAATATGTACACACTAGGCAATAATAATATATGCATCCAGAATAAATGTCAGGGGATGAAATGCCGGGCGACAAAAAGCCCTGTATGAGTATGATCATTGGCTTTCCGTGCCATGCAACAAAAAATTGAATGCCAGCTATAGCATATTACTCGTAAATAGGGTTAGCAGAAAATATAAGCAGATGAAGACAAGCGAGGAGAAAGGTGAAAGAGGACCAAAGGGATAAGGGCCAGAAAACAAGAGGAATGGAGGGAAGGGGGGAAGAGACATAGAAGAGATCAATAAGGATGAGAAGAAGAAAGGAATATGGACGATGCTGAGAAGAGAGCAGGCTGAATGGTTAAAAAAGGAGAGAGATGTGTATAAAGAATTAAGTGTGGGGTGGAGAAACAGGGGCACGAGAGGGGTTCAAATTTGGCAACAAGAGAAGAATGAGATGCAGAAAGAGGGGAAGGAAACGAAAGAGCATCATGAAGAAAAGAAAGCGGAGAAATAACAAATAGTAAATTGGATGGGTTGAGACATGAGGGACAGGGTACACTTTTTGACACAGGGGAACTTGCCGAGTTGACAGGAGACAGCAAAAGAAAAGGGGGAGCGGTAAAAGGGGGCATTAGACCCTTCTGTTCCCATTCGTCCCTACTTGTGTATCAAATCTTTCTTTCATTAGCATCACGAAACTGCTCTTGCTTTCCTGGCAAATTTCTTACAGATAAAGCTAGCGTCATGATATACGACACCCAATATCCCACGACGGACGTTCATTCTGTTCAATCCTCTGCCAGTGTTGCCAGACATTTCAACAATACCACACACACTGAACCAGTGCCTGACCGAAACCTTGAACCTGACCCAAAACTAGGTCACCAAGCTGATTTATGTGAGTGGACAAGGGCCTTCAGTGACTGACGCACGAAGGGTCGTTGTCGTATAATGGCGTATAATATGTACCCGAGGTAACTATTTGATATGGTTAGGGTTAGGGTTAGGGTTAGGTAGTAGGCGTAGGCGACATACTTGCCGACACCTCGGGTACTACATATACGACAACGACCCCTTCAGCGTGACTGACCCTACTTTCAGTTATAATTCAGCATTTGATTGAGCCTATACCTGCACACACAGTACACATACAAGAATGTGTGCATGAGCGTATGGTAACCAGGATACTGCCGGAACGTACCCTGGTACTATCTAACATGCCGGACCGTACCTCGCCTACTCCACTAACGAGTCTAGGGAGTCGCCTACGCCTACTCCCTAACCCTAACCATATCAAATAGTTACCAGGGGAGCGAGGACGTTTTTGCACTTAAATTATGCTTTCTATATGTATTACAGGGTAAAAATGATTAGGCGGAAAGCGCGTGATTAGGTCATTGATGTATCAAGGGTGAAGGTAGTGTGAAATTAAGCTAAGTCTTGTGAACTGTATTCAAGGGTACGAGTAATAGGAAAGCATCTTCTGTTCAGGGTAGAGTAGGGAAAAGGCAGTCTAAGCATATTGTATTTTGTCAGTGCCTAGTAGAGTTACAGGGAAAGCTCGTCTTCTGATCAGGGTAGAGTAAGGGAACAAGCAGTCTCTTCTGTAATCGAAGCGAAGTACAGAGATAGGAAAGCAAGTCTTCTGTGTATGTCAAGAGCGTGAGGCACGGTAAGGGACAAGCCCGTCTTTCCCGTCGTATAGTCAGCACGCCGACCGCACGTAATGAGGATGGAGGAAAAGCCGTCACATAACTTATATACTAGTTATTTCGAGGGTAGAAATCATACCGGGTATATATAAGCGGGGTGCCAGCACTCTCTCTTCTCTGTCAATCTCAGGGTAGGTAGGGAAAAGCAGTCTTTCCTGCTCAGATCTATGGGGTAGCGTAGTCCGTGGAAGAGGTTTGGCCGAAAAACAAGCCAGCTCTTCTGAGTCAGCGGTAGACCGCCTCACCAGGGGGAAAAGTCAGTCTTAAGCATCTGATATTTAAAAAGGGTTAGCAATTACGGTAATTAGGGAGAGATCGGTAGCGGATCTCAACAGTTCTCGTGGCCTCAGTGAAACGTCAGCGCCGTGTGAAGCGAGCTTATAGTGAGTAAGCTTTCCGTAGTCTATTCAGGCAAGAGTGGGAGCGAGGCGTGTGTAAACCAATTAATAATCTAATCACGTTGACGATATTAATACAGCCTGTTAACGCTGGGAATATTGATGCTGGCCGGTTAGAGATACGGCTCGTCTTTGCGTGCGCATTACGCGAGTGCCTATATCGCTGCGTGTGTGGCGCGGTGCCTCGTGTGCGTGTGTTGCATGCGTGCGCGTGTGGTGGCGCGTGCCTAGCGTGCGCTGTGGTGCATGCGCTGTGCGCGATGCTTACGTGCGTGTGTGCATGGCGTGCGCCAGGTGTAGTGCGCCGTGCCATACGTGCGATGTCGTGCCATGCATGTGCCGTACGCGCGGTGCCTAACGTGCGTGTGCGTGTGCATGCGTAGCGCGTGTTGTGCACGCTGCACTGACGTGGCGCTGTTGTGCGCGTGCCGCGTGTGTGTAGCGTGCTGTAGTGGCGTGTGGGTTTGGCCGCGGCACATAGTGGTTCTACATATAATGCGCGACGGTGCGCATCCGACTACGTTTAAAGCACGTCGGCGAGTCCAGCGACAAACTGTAGGGCGGGCAGTATACCCGCCAGTCTTGTCAGCTTGAAATATTGTCGGAGACATCAGAAGAAGCTTGTTCAGTCATTACCAAGGACCGCCGGAGTTATTGGATATAACTCACCCGCTGTTTACCCGTTGTCTATAACAAGATGACAGCCACTCAGCCGTTTCTCCGGGAAATCTCTGCTCTCTCTCTCTCTCTCTCGCGTCGACATCGTCTCTCTAAAATCTCTCGTGTTTCTCGTCGTCGTCTCTCCGTCTCCGTCACGTTCCCCTCTCCTCTACTCTCTCGTCTCCGTCTCGCTCGGCTGTGGCTCTTCCTTCTCTCTAGCTCTCGCTCTCTCTCGTCTCTCCTCTCTCCTCCTCTCTTTCTCTCGGGAGGGTCATCCTTTGTCTCTCTCTCTGACTCTCTCTCTTCTCTCTCCTCTCTCCCCTCCTCTTCCTCTGCTCAGGCTCTCCCTCTCGCGCGTCGCCTCTCTCCCTCCTCTCCCGTCTCATCTAAACTCTGTCCCGTCGCGGACCT
>NW_014577215.1:351290-357532 GCF_000485595.1 Priapulus caudatus | reverse complement strand
CCTGATACAGAAGACTGCTTTTCCCTACTCTACCCTGATACAGAAGACTGCTTTCCCTACTCTACCCTGATACAGAAGACTGCTTTCCCTACTCTACCCTGATACAGAAGACTGCTTTCCCTACTCTACCCTGATACAGAAGACTGCTCACCTGTGTCGCCATCAGTGCTTTAAGCTCCGATGACCCTAGAGATCCATATAGCGCAGCAGGGCGGTGGAGGCCACACAAATATTGATGCTTTTTACCCTGGCCAAACGCATCAGCGCTGTAGTGGCGTTCCCTGTCAAGAACAACGGCAAATCGCTTAGGAGCAGATTATTTCTTTGGACTGATCACCAGCATACTCTTTGCGATGGAGAGCAATTATCGAGACCTAACTCCAGAAGACATCATCTGGCAAGGAAGCGACATGTAGCAACAAGTGAACGTACCTGCAGAAGAAAGCCGTGTCGCCGGAGAGGTGCCTCTCGCGGCACAGGTCCCGTCGAATATGCTGCGGCCTCAGTTCACCAGGCGGCTGGTGCGCATGGCCAGTGGAATAGCAGATATTACCCTGTGGATGCAGAACAGGAGACCGCGTACAGAGACCATAATCACGAGAATGAGATATAACGGGGGGGGGGGGTTCGTGCTATATGCCATCATCCCTAATGCCTAGCGCAGACTTTGCGACTTTTGGTTGCTCGTCGCTGCAACCTGCAACCGCATGTGATCGGTCGCACGCTTCACTGTGTGTGCGTATGTGTGTGCGCATGCAAGCGATTTCGAAGCGATTTCGAAGCGTTTTCAGAGCGATTGGGAGCGACGAGTTGCTAAAAATCAAACCAGTTTGATTTCTAGCAACTCGTTGCAAGCGACCAGAATCGCTACGAGTTGCAATTGCACGTTCCCGCAGACAGAAAGACAGACAGATTCTAGAATCGCAGCCGAGTTGCATGAAAAAGTCGCCTGAGGCTGCGCCTCGGCGGAAAAGTCTGCGGCTAGGCTTAATGCACATGCGATTCAGCCACGACAGGAACGCTTGCCCATCAAACATCCGAGGAACTAGCAAATCACCTGAGAATAAGACTGACTATGGTGGTCTTCCCTGTTGTCACCGTGGTAACAGCAGGGCGTAGACAGAGATCGGCAGTGGCGTTTCTTTGGTGGGGTGTTCGGTGTACGAAGCATGTCGGACTCATGAGATTCACAGCAGGGGGCAGCACTGTTGCCGGTTATCGTCAGCTGCGTGTTCAGCGAGTGATGAAGGGCAGCGCAATCTGGAGAGCAGTTCGTTTCACGTCCTGCGTCCCTCATACTGGCAAGCTCCTCCTCGTGGTGGCGCCCTCTATAGATGAAAGGGTTCCATTGCAAGTGCTGCTCCTGCTTGTCTGAAATCGAACAAATTATTCACGGTGTCATTTTGAGTACTTATGCGACTTAGAATGTCACAGCGTGTGGCCGTGTGCTCATGTTGCCTGGAAATTTATTAGCGTTTGTCGTAAATGTGCTAACATATCCGATTTACTAGTTCCTCACACACCGACTCTTAAACTAGAGACCCTCCAAATAAAAACCGAAACCAACCTTTCCCCATAAATAATCCCAACAGCCAATTATCCATTATTATACGCACTTGATGATCGTCTTAACGAGAAATCGTTTGAACGATGTTGCGGAAAGTTTCAAAGTGGTCAAAGATCTAAAAGCGAATGAAAATCCAGTAGCAAGTCTTAAACGATTAAGAGTAATAATTTTCCATTCAGCTTTGCGGGGGATCGTCATTGGATAGCATGAGAAGGAAAACTGATCACTCGGGGGATTTGCTACAGCAAATGAACGAAGCCCCGTGATCGCATTGCTGACTCGGCCAACCATCTTACCAGAGCGTAATAGCACAAAGTGGACCTTCTATACAGCATGCACTAATCAATAGCTTCTCTTCACATCCTTCTGTGACTGTTGGGGGTAGGAACAATATTTAAGGTGCCAGTTTGAAATGATATCAGTGAATGACATGCTCTTCTAATACTACCTCAATTTGTCTCTTCGAATAAATGGGCGCGATCCGGAAAAAAATGGTGCAGATGTAGTAATTTGCCACAACCACATTGATATAGATGGAGATGACTTGAAAATCAGTAAGGAAATATCTGCAATCTTATCTAGCTATAATCTTGCATCCTTCAAAGGAGTTGTATCATCTCTTAGATGTCTTGTATAATATCTATGGAGTCACAGCATGCAAACACAACACACCTGCATGCATGCACGCACGGAAGCACGTAGGCAGGCACGCACGCACGCACGGCCGCACGCACGCACGCACGCACACGCGTACAGAAGCACACATGCACATGCATGCACACACACGCATTAACACGAACCGGCACAGTAACAATACACCTACATGCACGTACACACGCGCGCGCACGCCCACGCGCACACACAATCAGTCTTCTTGACAACAGAAACGTCAATACCAACTAAAATATCGCCCACACTGGAGACAAACACGCGCTAATCACGCGCCACGAACACGCCCGTATTTCATCACGCATCTCTCTCGCTACAGAACCCTATACCAGGCGCAGCTCCTTTCTGTCGGCTGATGAACCAGCTGGTTATACACACCTCGTCATACGTTGCCGCGTAGCTCGCGAAATGTCACGTTTATCACGTGAACAACGCGCTGAGACAACCACTGTATCCGCGACAGATTTTCAGCGACGGGCTAGAGCAAGCAATAGTGGCAGAGTAGTGAGTGCAGCAAGTTAAACAGCCACACCTGCAGGGCCTAGATTTCACGCGAGTCTCACCGGACCGCTGTGTCTTGCACTGCTCCTACTAACCCGCTTATACGAAGGCTATAAAGGGTTTCACGAGAAAGGACCAGAACGATGAACACACCGTCAACTCTCTCATGTCACATATTGCTGGCACATGCTGTTCCTTCCTAGCTGTGGTTAATCACAAATCCTCCCCCACCCTCAGCCCACTTTACATGTTGCATCTCCTTACGCGTGAGCGCCTCAACGTCAGCGTGTAACCTTCATATACGTATTCCCAACTCTTACCAGTCAGCTTTACCACGTAGGGGTCTATCTGGAGAGGACATGCCTAAAGAATAATTATCTCACCAAGTTCTTTTTATCTATTTCATCAAGCCTGTTTATATTACACGCGCACGCATGCACGCACGCACGCACTCACTCATATGCACGCACGCACGCACTCACTCATACGCTCGCACGCACTCACTCATACGCACGCACGCACGCACTCATACGCAAGCACGCACGCACTCACGCACGCACGCACGCACGCACGCACGCACACACACACACACACACACACACATACGCACACAATAAGTATGCATACTAGCAGGCATCTCTGGTCAATACACACAAACATACACACACACTCACGTGTACAGAAGTGCGTGCACATACACGCATATATACGTGTGCAGGGATTTACATACACACATACACACTCGCACGCACGCACGCCCATCCGCTCGCACGCACGCCCGTCCGCACGCACGCACGCACGCACAGACCAACCACCCTCCCGTTCGCATGCACGCACGCACCAACGCACGCACGCACGAATCTACGCGCACGCACGCACGAATCTACACGCACGCACGCACGCACGTACGAATCTACATGCACGAACACACGCACGCACGCACGCACGCACGCACGCACGAATCTACATGCACGAACACACGGACGCAAGCACGCAATCACGCACGCACGAATCTACATGCACGAACACACGCACGCATGTACGCACGCACGCACGCACGCACGCACGCTCGAATCTACATGCACAAACACACGCACGCACGAACCTACATGCACGAACACACGCACGCACGCATGCATGCACGCACGCACGCACGCATGCATGCACGCACGCACGCACGGACACACACACGCACGCACGAATCTACATGCACGAACACACGCACGCACCCACGCACGCACGCACGAATCTACATGCACGAACATACGCACGCTCACACGCACGCACGAATCTACATGCACGAACACACGCACGCACGCACGCACGCACGCACGCACGAATCTACATGCACGAACACACACACACGTACGCACGCACGCATCTACATGCACGAACATACGCACGCACGCTCACACGCACGCACGTATCTACATGCACGAACACACGCACGCACGCACGCATGCACGCATTCAGTGTTTCTGGGACTGCATCACCATTACTCAGCGCAGATAAGTACTGCTGTCGAGTCACTCACCTGCTAGCGAGAACGTGAACACATTTCTTCCTGACGTGATGGAATCAATTGCTGAAGTCTCCTACAACATAAAGAGCCAACCATGAGAACCCGTGCACGCATCAGCCACTCGCAGTACAGTATGTCTGAACATCGCACACAGTAAGCTCCCAGCCGCGAGTATAGAGACAAGATTAGGTGGTCGTACATGTATGTGCGTGTATCCAATACTGAACCGAATGCCTGAACACGGTCACCACTTCCACACAGCGTCGCAAATTAGGTGCATTATGTACGTGCACCGCTGTCACATACGATGCAACGCTAGGTGCATATGTAATACGGCTACAGTACGTACAGCGTAGCAACATATTCATGTCCAATACTGGCATAGCACGCGAAGGTTAACGACGTGTTCGCATTCAAAGTACTGGCGAAACACTACACACAGTGAAAAAAACATGTACAGCTACAGCTAGTTTCTGCCACACACTAGTACCCGCAGTGTAAACAACTCGGACATGTACAGAACGAACGACCACAGTATATATAGTGTACCAATACCACCAACATATAACCACAGTCGAAGCGTAGTAAATGTGCGTATCAGCAGAAGATCTTAAGAGAGGGGCACGCCAGAACATGTACAGGAAAACCATCGCCTGCCTACACACAGTGTAAAAACACGCCGAACTCATTCTTGCCCCGCGGATATTTGCTACACATGTCGCAACTAGCTCACACAAGGAATGCCGATGCAGATCTTAGAGAGAGAGAGAGAGAGAGGGCGGAAGAGAGAGAGAGCGGAAGAGAGAGAGAGAGAGCGAGAGAGCGAGAGAGCGAGAGAGCGAGAGAGCGAGAGAGCGAGAGAAGTCATGGGGGGATATTATATATATATATACATATATATATAATACATATATATATCTATATATATATCTATATATATATATATATAATATTAATCAGGGGTTAATTAATGACAATGTATGTATGTATGTATGTATGTATGTATGTACATGTAGGTATGTATACGCGTACGGCACAGTCGCTTGCGATCTAGGCCGGGCGAGTCAATAGTCCTCATATCATCGGTCTGTGTACGTGACACAACTGCTAGGCTCCTTCTCTTACCTCAGATAGATAGATACCCGGGTGATATGTGAGAACGCCGCTAGTTGAACGCAGCGCGACAGTCGATATCGCTGGCTAAGTGCTATGAACATCATCCGTATTCGTGAGTGCATGCGTGCGAGTATGTGTTTATGTCGCGAGCATAGAATCGTGCGTGTGCGCGCGCGTGTGCGTGCGTGCGTGCGTGTGCGTGCGTGCGTGTGTGTGGGTGTGTGTGTGGTGGGTGGCTGTATTGCAGTTGCGTGCATGTGTACGTCCGTGTATGCCTGTGTGTGTGGCGTGCGTGCTTTGCGTGTTCGTGCATGTGCTTGCGGGTGCGCATGCGTGTGTTACTGCTCGCGCTCCTGCGCGTGGCGTTCGTGCGTTCGGCTGGCGTGCGTGTGCGTTCGCTGCGTGCGTGTGCGTGCACGAGCGCGTGTCGGTGCGCATGCGCATGCTACAGCGCGTGCTCCGCGCTGATCAGACCTGCGCTGTAGGCAGTGTGTATCAGCAGCAAGCTGCTAACGGGCCGCACAGTCACTGAGCCCCGGATCGTGGCAGCGGCATCACGCAGAGAGAGAGCGAGAGCGGTCGCGTTTCTACACGGCACTGCTCCCATGTTCGCGGCGCCGGTGCGGGGTTCTGGATGCAATATTACAGTGTGTGGTTTCATTTGTAAGCGTTCTAGTAGGTAAGGCTCCCTGTCTCCGTGCCCCTGCCGCAGGCATTCACCGTGTTGGACCGCTACGTGTGTATGTGTGCATTCGTGTGCGTGCGTTCGCGTGTTTTCTTGTGTGTGTGTGTGTGTGTTGATGAAGCAGGATCCGTGGCATGGCAACGCGAAGATGACAGACACGAAGAAGACTGCGTGATCAACGT
>NW_014577215.1:346345-351108 GCF_000485595.1 Priapulus caudatus | reverse complement strand
GACTACTGCTACTCAGTATAATAGTATAAATATATTAATATAACCAGTAAAAATATTATATAGGATGATGGAAGTCGATTATTTAATCTCACTAATTAAATGAAATACGCCGGTGTGGAGATTAGTTCATAATAGATATCTTTCGTATACTATGCGCTATGCGGGGGATGGGGGGATGGGTACAGTTTACCAGCTACATGATTCAATCAAGTAAGCACAGAAGCGAACTAATTACTCAAGACGAGCGATAGCGTGAGCAAGAAACTGAGAATACAATCAAGAAGGAGACCGAAGGCCAGGACATACGGGCGATATCACGCAATCTGGGATGTGACATGACATACATATTCCGCGTAAAATTTTAATGACGTACACGTACCTTTCACATAATTCATTAAAATAATAACGTTCTATAACGCAAGTGGTTTTGTAACCTGCTGTTGCGTGAGTAGTAACGGCGCTTAGTTACACGCGCACGCACGCACGCACGCACGCACGCACGCACACACACACACGCGCACACCGACCGAGAACACCCACCTGAATGCCTCCCTATCTCCTGTCAGCTAGTATTTCAAATATGCCCGGCTATATTACAAGCGTAATGAAATTCGCAACGATTATTAATAGCGTGGAAGCCAAGCAAGAACATAAAGAATTGCATGTTTTCGTACATAATACGACGAGGTAATACTAAAGGTCAACAGCTTCGTCACGATGATAATGAATACCGCTTGCTTTCCTCGGGTAACAAACGCCAGCTCTACGTAACTGCCGGCTCTGCGTTATTCAGCCGCGCCACGCGTGAGGGTTCAAGCAGAGGCATTTTACACATCGTCGAAAATCTACGGCAGCTGACCGTTGCACTGCCAGTATTCCATACCTATCATTAGGACAACTTTATTATACGTAAGGGTACCGTTGACAGAAAGATGGCTGACGTTAGTCCTGTTGCAAACGTCACACGCTAAACTGTTGACAGAAACTTCGTAACGTTATCGTGACCATTATACTAATACTATTACTTATAGTTTGTTTGCCAAGTTTCGTAATAGCCCTAGAGTTTGTCCTGACTTTACTGACGTATTGATAACGCCCCCCAAAAACCAACTGAAGACTTACAAACGAATACCATATAATTCCGGTAACTATCCAAATACACCGGGTACAGTCGCACGCATGCGCATAACACGGCGAAGCTACACCATAGACGAACATATTATTATCAAGAGAAAACACGCAGGATATAACCAGTACTTAAATTTGTTACCGGATATGCAATACCGCCACCTGGCGTTAGGTGCGTTCTCCTGCTGAAACTGGAATCGTGTATCGGGGAGAAATACTCATTTTTCCGGAAATAGCCAAACGGTAGTAGGGCGCAACTTCGGGATCTCTCGGGTCCATAATACACATGTGTACACACGCATTATGAACCCTAACCCTAATCCTAATCTAACCCTAAACCTAAACAGAAAACAGAAAAAATAAACAAAAATAAAAAAATAAACAGATGGATTACCCTGGTATGTAAAATGAGTATTTCTCCCTGGTTCAATAATCCTGAAACTGTTAGTAATGGAAATGTCACTGATATCACTCATTAATTTTAATTTAATATTTCATGTATCTGTCTAAATTTGTGTGATTGAATTTAAACGAATAAAAATACTAGCCTTTCCCTTTTTATTAAATTACATAAAATTTCAAGCTAAGATTATGAACTTTTATTGCGTTTTCTAACCATTTTAGTCAACAGAACAGTAATAATAAAAAAAAATCATTGATATCAGACCAACTTTCATTATTAACACTTAAGAGTTCTAACAGGAATACACATCTACCACGAGGCGGCGCCACTGTAACTCTGTCTCTGTCTGGAAACACAATAACGTTCGAATTGTCGTGTCTTGATATATTCTTAGTCTATATGGATACACGTAGTCACCACAGGCGTATATTATCACGGCAGCCCGCATGCTATGGACATCGCCATTGTGACGGTGGCAGAAATTATAGTAGCCTCATATAGAGACCGCCCAGCACCAAGGACCAAACTGCATGCAGCGCCCCTTCATACCTGAGCTTCATACAACTCAGGAGCCAGAGCGAGAGCGCCATCTGTCGTGGAGTTTGACCAAAGACGTGTACTAGGCATAACACCGCGCTGCGCCCTCCATACACTGACCGTGCATCGCAGAGTGACCGACCGCTGGCGTTACGTCACTAATCACGTGTGCAGTTAAACGTGCATGGCTTCCCAACGCGCTGACGTCACATCGGGGTAGTCTCTCCCGCCTCCGACGCTGCAATCGTATCTGTCACGTGAGAGGGAACCTTCCCTGTCCCCGACGCAAAAAAAAACCGGCGAGTTAAGGGACGATGGCGATGACGGATTGGCGTTTCGACAAGTGAGCATACGTCGCCGTAACTTGCAAAGCTTCCTGGGAGCCATGCCCTTCTCCACTCGTAGTTCGATATATACGCCGAGTTTAAATTATCGAGTTAGCTGAAGGGCTTAGCGAAAGTTACTGCGCAGTGACATTTGTGGAGCTAATAGCATTCTTTGGATGTCATAGAATTGTTGTGTGTGAATGGAGATTGTGATTACGGGGGATGTACCGGTGACGTTATGATAGCAACACGAGTGTAGCGAGCAGAATTGAATAAATGTAAACGCCGCCAATCTTGCAGCGAGTGGATCACGGAACTCTTTATCCCAGCTACACACTCTCAGACTAGACAAGACAACGGATCGACACACGTCAGATCACACTGCTAACTAGCACCTTACTATACTCACAGCATTTCCTGGACTCACGCGTTGCCTCGTACACAAATAATTACGTGTGAAAGAAGGCGCTTGTCATTAGCTCAAATATTGTGTGGGTTTGCCAAGGAAAACACATCGTTTCAACATTGACTAAAAGTATCCATGTCTTTAGTATAAGCACCTGTTATAGTATGGGGATTTAAAATTCATTTACACTTCAAAGTGCTATGGAAGAATAAATATCAAAGGTGGTATAGGTGGTAACAGTGTCTCCTATCTCGCACGCATAGATTCGCGCCAAGGTCGCGGATTCATATCCGATGTGAAAGATGACCTTTCCCGAGAAATTGGTTCAATTTCTCAATAATTAAATTGTCTAAGGTAATAACTTAGGATTTCGGCAGCGATTGCCTTGCACCAGCGAGTGGTTTCACAATCGAGAGCTAATTCACAAAATATGATTATTGCATGTTTGAATTTATCAATATTGAATGGAGTCGCGCTGTGGCGCAGAATGCTAAACGTTTTTTAATCATTCTCACTGCAGGTGTTTGCATCTGGCTGGGGAACCCTTGCAATCAGGTAAGTGGGAATACAGCTGCAGGGGCCGCAACAGAGTTCTCGCTACTGGAGATGGCCTAATAACCCTGCAGCTGGTCCCGTGAACCTTACCGGCATGGGGGATCTAGCTTTGTGCTTGACACGGCGGCAGACGCCTGACCTGGCAGCATATCAGAAGCCACTCGTCATATCGTACGTTTCCCGTAACGTCACGCGGGAGCGGTAAAAAAAACGAGTGCGAATTACCATAATAAGATCGCACGCTATATGTGTTCTCCGCGCAGACGAATTAATCTCTATTCACTGCATTACGGAGGGTTTTATATGCGCGACCACTTTGCGAGGCCTGGGGTTGAGTGCAATCGCCCAGTCAGTACGTGACATATAGGACCGGGCTGCTTCGATTCGTCCAACCCATATACCACATACATAAGGTTGGATGAAATCGCGTGTAGGGAAGGGTTGGTGCAATCGATTACGGCAAGACAAGATACACAGACACCTACGCGACCGACTTCTTCTAACGGATTAGTCAACAAGCTTCTTCCATTACACGGATATTTGTCTCTACTATTGCTACGTGGAAGCGTTATAAATTCCCCCGTTATTTCCTCTACGTAGGATCTTCTACAACACAACAACATTCTACAACATCAGTTCTATTAATATCAAGAGCTCATAATAGAGATTCTAAAAGAGCTCATAAAAGAGCTCGCTATTATGAGCTATTGATTAATATCCTGCATTATCAATTCATAATCCAGGCTCGCTCGACTCATGTATTATGATGTATTATGCTACATTGATATCTCTCTCAAATTTCACTGATAATGCTATACACATGCATGCATAAATTGACTCACGCCTAAGCCCGGGAGCCAGAGTCCACGACAGCAGACGAGAAAAGTAGCGACAGTTCACGTGAACTACGCGAGCGTGAGTGGCGCTGGATTTCCAGTATAGCAACCTGACGAATGACGTGCCGTATGTGTGTAGTATGAAGTATGTGTGATGCACACCGACCCAGCCGTCGGCGCGTCAAATACTGGCTTAGGCGCTGCAACCCGAGAGAGGCGCACACGGTGGGGAAATGACCTCAAATCTGGCACAAATAGAAACAAGAGAACGCTAAAGCCTTGGAGCTTTGGCGAGCCAAGTCACGCAGGATCAAATTTGTTGATGAACATTACCGTAGTAATCACCGACAAGGTCTTCATTTGCAAATGCATAATCAGCTGGCCGGCTGCCAGCGATATAGAACCGAAATTAACGCGCGAACTAAAAACAGCAACGCAGTTTCAGGTGCTTCAATATTTTTAAGGTAATTCAAACGCCTTTTTTCATCCCCCTCTGGAGTTTAAAATTTTTAGTGAAGAGCTATTCTTTACGTTAAAAGTATAACGCTTAAACGTATAAACGCAATGTGAGT
>NW_014577215.1:340240-343359 GCF_000485595.1 Priapulus caudatus | reverse complement strand
GAGATGAGCAGAGAGAGGGAGGCGAGAGAGAGAGAGAGAGAGAGAGCGAGTCCCATTGAAAAACTAACCGCAGAGAAACCAGGAGCAGAATGAGTTTCCCCTGAACATACGAAAACATATCAAATTAAGATCATCCACCGACAGACAATCATTTCGCACCTTACACACAGAACGACAAGCCGACCACGGAGTGATCGACCCTGATGCGGTGGGATAAATGTGATTGCTACTCTGTTAACAATTAATAGCGCAGTACTACGCGGTCACGGTTCTACCCCGGACGCGTCCCCAGCTCCCAGCACTACGCGTCCCGGCTCATATATTTCTTATTGTCGAACCCAACGAATATTTTTTCAGTAAAAACAATAAACAATAAGTTCTTTGTACCATATGATTTGACTTAACTTAGGCACTTTTATCAAAGAAATGTCGTACTTTTGAAGCAATAGTAAATCCTGGTAAAATCAACGATTTGAGAAATGGGGCTGCCTAATTACGCTGACGTGATTTGGGAATCTCCTTGTGGTGAGCCTTTGTAAGGATGACAAGTCGTCACGTCGGACCACTGGCGAAAATTATATAAATATACATTAATACTAATATATCAATTATATAGATTGTCCTACATCAGGGTGAGCGCTACGTAAGGTCACTTGTTCGCTTCTTACATTGTATCTTGTTGCCGGATTATACGTCATGTTAAGAAAAAAGAACCGAAAAACATGCAAGGTGAGTATTGGGGTAATTACGCGAGAAATATCAATGAAGTCGTCAAAGCCATATCTTACGGGAGCATAATGCACTAAGGCTTTCACTGCGAGCACGCCTAAACCAGCTGTTTCTACGTACACACACGCACACGCACACGCACACACACGCGCACGCCACACGACGCCACACAGCAGACGCACGCGACGCACGCACGCACACACACACCCACACACACGACACACACACACACACACACACACACACACACACACACACACACACACACACACACACACACACACACACACACACACACACACACACACATACACTCAATGCTGCATGTCGAAATCTTTCGTGCGACGCGCGTAGACAGGCGATAAGTTAATCAAGCCGAAAGGATCGTACAAGGTCAGAATCTATAGCTAACGCTTAACCTAAAAGGTCTGAACCTGTCACCTCAGTACATTATAGTGCACGCTCGACAACCCAACCGTGGCAAGGCACTCACTCTATGGCGCCTCGGCCAGGTCGCGTTCACCCAGCAAAGCGCATTCACACGTGAATCGAGAAGCCTATATAAATCGCTGCGTTCAGCAAAATGTCCTCCGACACCTTAAAGTGGTCAATACATGCATTAATATTTTGCAAAAATCAATGTTGTGCCGATAAGGAGATTGTACGGGGCCTCGCTCATGGCAGCATATAAAAGGTGCCACACGGTGGTGACTCTGCCTATTCCCTCATTCCCACTACCCTGATTGTATTCTAACATGACCACAAACTGAGTGCATGCCATCACGATCCCTAAGCATCAGTAAAGCCTATCTTCTCTGCCCCTATAAACCCGAAATGTACTCCTCTCCTTACACTACCTACCTGCCTGTCTCCCGCGCCTTTAAATCATACATGCGTTCCTCTCCTGTCAACTGGGAGCTTCCGAGAGAAACCGCAACCTTGTTGATCAGCTTTGGGAGTGACCACAACCAACCTTATAAACTAGGAATGTGACCACAGCCCTGTGTATCAGATTAGGGAGTGACCACAACCCTGTGTATCAGATTGGGGAGTGACCACAACCCTCTGTATCAGATTGGGGAGTGACCACAACCGACCTTATAAACTAGGAATGCGACCACAGCGCTGTGTATCAGATTGGGGAGTGACCACGACCGGCCTGATAAAAACAGGAAAATGACCACTGCTTATCAGTTTGGGAGGATGCCATAAGTTTCTTTGCAAGCTGGGGCCGAAGCGATTGACTATGACCTCCCTTACAAGCCGGGTCCTGGGACACTGACCACTCCTTTCCACTGCGGACAAGGGAAGTGACCATTCCTTTATCAGCTGACAGCGTAAACACTCCTTTACTAGCGAGCAGAGTAAGAACATTCTCCCCTGTAACTAATCAGTGGGTGTCACCGTGTCACCATTAAATACAAAGTCAATGGCTCCTACTGTCACAGTGGCGATTTCCCGCTAACAACAAACTTCGCTGGCATTTACAGGCAGTTTCCTTGATCTGAAATGTTTATTTAGTTATGCTCCCTTCGCAATCTTCAGCGAAGACATGACTGTATCTGTCAGAACATCGTTTCCTTTTCGTCTGAAACTAGCATACCTAGTTTGACATGGAAAAACCGTGACAACTGACAACACAAATTCTCTGCACGCTATGAAGCTTACAGTGCCGACTTAGTAAAACTAAATCACATTGTAGCGAGAGTGGAGTGTTGGTTAGTTCAGGTTGAAAACGGCAGGTTCATTATATTATAATCTTGGTGTTTTTGCCATCGTCCCATTGCGCCGAAAGTAAAGGTGATTACGTAAGATCTACAATGTGAGATCAAGAGAACGTCACGCATACGAGGATTTGATTGCACGCACGCCCGTGCATGTGTGCATCCAACTACACGCACTAACACCAGAGCATCCATGCGGGTGCATGAAAACACCTAAGACATCAAAATTACATCATTTTAATATAAACGAATTATTAGCACTATGACTACTAATTTACGACACTACGTTCGAGGTTATCGTCTCTGACGTTAGCCCCTCCCCTTCCCCCGTGCAAGGTTGAAGCATCGACGGCGGTATAAAGATATACCTTGTAGTCACACTCATTACTACATTAACGATGCCTCGGCTTACGTACAAAGAGCAAGCCGACTTGCAGTGAAAACAAACAGCTATCGTCTGCACGTCTGAGCAGAGGATCGGTATACGGCGAACCATTCAAGCAACGGGAGAGGAAAGAGAGGCGAACGCTCTGAACCTGCTTCGTGCTGGACAATGCTGCACGCACGCACGTACGCACGCATGCACGCACGCACGCACACACACGCACACATACACGCACGCATGCACGCACGCACACGCACGCACGCACGCACGCACGCACGCAC
>NW_014577215.1:331589-338867 GCF_000485595.1 Priapulus caudatus | reverse complement strand
AGAGAGAGAGAGAGAGAGAGAGAGAGAGAGAGAGAGAGAGAAATGCAGGGAGGGAGAGAGAGAGAGAGAGAAACAGACGGGAAGAAGAAAGATGGCGGAGGTCCCCGAGAGTGAAAGACGGCGAGACATAAGAGAGAAGATAACTACGATAACAACGAGAGAAAGAAGCTCCACACTTTCAACTCGGCACTATCTTCTTCTTCTTCTTCTTTTTTCTTCTTTGTCGTAGTCTCTCGCGGATGGTCCACGCTGAGACGTCAGCTAGGGGCTGACCTCCCTGTTGATGATTCTTCTCCACCTTCCTCGATCGGTCGTATCGTCCTCCGTTACTCCCAACCTTCTCATCTCCGCCTCCACTCCATCCCTCCATCTAATTCTCTGTCGTCCTCTCGTCCTTCTTCCTCTCACCGGCTCATGCCATGCTCTCTTCGTTCGCTCCTCATCCCTCTTCCTAACCACATGCCCATACCATCTCATCCTACTTTGCATTACAACTTCCTTAACGTCTCTTACTCCAGCTATTCGAAAGCAACTCGGCACTATCGTACTACCCATTACCTCGTCACATACCTCCCACGCGCAACAGACTATCAGACCCGCAAATGAAACGTAACGGATTGATACATGGCGTCAAAGTTACCCGGCCAAACGTTTACGGTCCCTGGTGTCGACATTCGATTCGAACTAGATGATTTATACGTCAATGAGAGAGTTAAAAATACGCGCGCACGCACGCACTCGCTCACGCGTAGAGAGAGAGAGAGAGAGAGAGAGAGAGAGAGAGAGAGAGAGAGAGAGAGAGAGAGAGAGAGAGAGAGAGAGAGAGAGAGAGAAATAGATGGTGAGAGAGGGAGACAGACAGGGATGAAAAATTATTGCGTCTACTGTGCGTGGTTTGATTCATCTCAAAGCAGCCGATCTGCTTCGACAAAGAGATATATGACTGCCGAGAGAAAAAATGAGTCGCGCTGCCTTCACAGCTGAACGCATTAGGAAGCATTCGTCATCATCTGCACTAGACTAGACTCGTCCACCAGAGCAAATCACTGCAAACGAATTCGGCAGCCGCGCACTGCGGCGCGTCGACCTCCCGGCGGCCATCTTGACGCGTCATCGGTTCTCGCCGTCACGTGATCAGGTTTTCTTTGTTAGCGAGGCGCGTCTGCACTGCGCGGACACGCGCGCGATCACCCCCTCGCTGATTCTAAACGTCTGTATCATGGAAATGTAACCGATTCGCGAGCCATCGGTGAGGAACGAGGGCCAGAATCGCGCTGACGTATCTCTCTGGTTTTAGTGTCAAAGCTGCACGCAGCCGCGCTCGCTCGCCGACTGTTTACGATAGTAAAACCAAGCCCGGTTAAATATTTGTTCTCCTAGCGCTTCTAACTAGTCTAGTTAGGCAGCATTCCGCAGGCGGAGAGCGCAGCCGATCGAATCACAACAAGGTGTCGAACCAGATTGCACGTACGTCTCTCGCTTCACTCAGTATAGGGCTTCAGCCGATGTTAGCCTCGTTAACTCTCAACGCCTCTGCCCTGCGCCCAGGACGCGCAGCGCATCGCCGCTAATACAACGCCGCATATATGAACGCCAGCCGCCATGATTGGAAACACGAACGCGCGCCTGGTCAATGTTACGGTAACGTGATCACGGTCGCAATCGACTGCCGCGTTAACATGCACCGCACACACACGCACGCACGCACGCACGCACGCACGCACACACACGCACACGCACGCACACACACACACACACACACACACACACATATATATGTATATATATATAATATATATATATAGCAGTGTTTCCTGGTTAATTTTCTGCCAACCAGCAATATCGTAATTAGAGAGGCGGATTATGCACGATTAGTAGAAAATACCTGCTGCCCACCTGAGTCAAGACTCCGTTATGCAATAAGCAGCAGATTCGTAACTGACAGTCTTTGTTAGGTTTTATAGTTTGTAAGCTTGTCGTTGCGTGGGCGTGCATGTGCGTGCGCGTGTGCGTATGATTGTGGGCTGGGTTGTTAAACAACGAGAAAGCATTGCAGGAACGATTGTGCTGTCATTCGCCCACCCTCCATCGCATACCAGCCATGTCTGCTGCAGCTGACGCAAATGGCAAGCTGGCAGAAACATATCTCTCAAAATCGGTGGTAACAGCTTTGGGTAAACCTGTGAAATCGCCTGGAATTTCATAAAATTCGCGCGAAATCGAGCGTAAAATCATCAGTGTGGTGGGAGAAAGCGAAGCTGACAGGTCTAAGTTAGATGGACGCAGGCAAACACTGAGCGGGAAGACAGACAGACACGGCCTGACAACAGCAACACCGCTACTCTCTGCCGCCACATCGAGCTCCACAGTTCTCCAATTATTTTCCTCATCATCATCGTCATCGTCGTCGTCGTCGTTGTCATAATCATCATCACCATCATCATCACCCTCGTCGTCGTGGTCGTTATCATCATCATCACCCTCGTCACCGTCGCCGTTGTTGTCATCATCATCATCATAATCATCATCACCATCGTCGTCGTCGTCGTCGTCTTCATCACCACCATACCCGTCATTGACCTCCCCTTCATCGTTATCGTTGTCGTCATGACTGTCGTCACCGCTGCTACCAACTGCAGTATCAGCATCATTCTTAGCAACAACACTATCGACCCCAGCAGTACCAATGGTACCAATAATAAAATATAATGAACACATTTAAAAAACAAACGAAGACAAACAAAATCAACAAACGGCAACAGAAGCAGCAACAGGCACGGAAACAGCAGTAGTAGCAACAGAAACAACAATATTATATCACTACAAGTAACAGTAAACAGTCAAAGTAACTGTAGCAGTGGCTGTATCAGCAACTGTAGCAATGGCAGTATAGCCTTAGCATTAACAGTAGCAATAGCAGTAACAGTAACAGTAACAGTAACAGTAACAGTAACAGTAACAGTAGCAGTAGCAGTAGCATCAGTAGCAGCAGTAGCAGCAGCAGCAGCAGCAGCAGCAGCAGTAGTAGCAGCAGCAGCAATAGCAGCAGCAGCAGCAGTAGCAGTAGCAGTAGTAACAACAGCAACAGTAGCAGAGGTAGCAGTAGCAGTAGTAGTAGCAGTAGCAGTAGCAGCAGCAGCAGTAGCAGTAGTAGTAGCAGTAGCAGCAGTAGCAGTAGCAGACGCATTACGAGGGGCACTAACAGTATGAAAGCCGCAGCAGCAGCAAGTCAGTATTAGTAACCCTGAAGCGTAGATCTATATACAGCACTAAACACTGCCTGTGAATTAACAATCTAATGAAGGTAGTGGCATTCCTGAAATAAACGGCCACCTATACTGATTGCAGGGACTTACTTAGATACGCACACCACGAAACTCTTGCATCATGGTCGCATGCTATACGAGCAGCCTCGTGGTGATTGCATATGCTGCTGCTGCTGCTGCTGCTGCTACTACTACTGCTGCTGCTGCCGCTGCTGCTGCTGCTACTGCTGCTGCCGCTGCTGCTGCTGTTGTTGCTACTACTACTGCTGCTGCTGCTACTGCTGCTGCTGCTACTGCTGCTGCTGCTACTGCTGCTGCTGCTGCTGCTGCTGTGGGAGCACCCTACTGATTGCCATCGTTTACAGACCTTCTCAAACTGTGCACAATGAGTGTACAGAAACAGTCTGACTACTGTCATTACATTCTGGCGAGGACTAACCCAATATACCTAGTATGCAGTCGCTGAAATGGTCACGGACAGTGACCGGATCTATAAACTCACTGCGACTTCTTTCTATCGACATAACCACTATGCATGGTTTTCCTTTATGGATGGAGACACTATCCATAACGTCCTTCCAAAGGCGGAGACAATACCTAACGCATGGATGGAGACTTTATCCACAGCTTCCTTCTATAGAAGGAGATACTACATCGCTGGGTACCAATGCAATGTTTCCTCCCACAGATGGAGATGCCATCCATGGCTTCCTTCCTTGGATGAAGACCATACAGTTAGCGTCAATGGCCGGAGGCAATACCCACAAACAGCTTCCTTGCGTATAAATTGAAACAGTTCGCATAGGTTCCTTAAATGGAAATCCTAGTCACGGCGTCATTCCACGAATAGTTTCTACAGGCACTGCGCAGAGCTGCCACAGATCAATGGAAATACTAAATACATCTTCCTTCGATAAATACATACACTTTCTGCCGCACATGGATTCAGAACGTAAAAGGCTTTTTATTTTAGTGAATCAGGTAAGCAGAATTTTAATATTTAATATTCATCTTCAAATTACATCTCGCGAGATCAGGGGAGTGAGTGGAAGGGGGGGGTGGGTCGATCCGCATACGTGGCTTTTCAATCTGAACAAACCCGACACTTGGTTAACGTTAGCACTAACGTTAGTTCGAGCACCCGCACGCGCGTATCGGAAATTACTAGAATTGTTAGAGGGCCTTTGTTGGACGTGCACCATGATTTTTTTTTACCGTTTTCGGGTTTATTTGCAGTCGATCGAATCCAGGAAGCGCATGCGCGTATCGTGAGCGAGACATATATGCAGCGGTGCGGTTATAGGTGTGAGACAGCTAGCGTGCATGCGAAAACACGATGCTACGGTGAGAGGCTGGCGAGGAGGACCCGATAACAAATATTTAGACAGCGAGTAGGGGATGTTTGACACCAGACGTGAAAGGGCGGCCACACAGCACACGAGCCCACCTCACACGCGCATGCACGCACGCAGACACACACGTACGCACGCAGACACACACATGCACGCAGGCACGCGTTCGCGCATACACAGATGCACGCGCGCCCACGCGCGCATAGAATGTGGGAATCCGTACAGGCTTGCTATCAACGTGATTCTATTGAGATTCTCCTGAGATTCTATGAGATTCTCCTGAGATCCTCCTATAGATTCTCCTATTGATAGACTCCTGACGTGGTCGTAAGGGTAATTGTCCCCATGAGGTACTGATCAATGCCAATAAAACGAACCCGATATATTTTCATCAATGTTGTCAACTGTCTTATAAAAAGCAACAGTGAAGCGCTATAAACAGGATGGCAGGCTATATCGGGTGAAATGTGAGACACCCTGCAGAGATTAGGTAAACGAGTAAGAAAGTGAGAAAGAAGTGGAGGGGGAGGGGAGAAAGAGAAAAAGAGTGTGTGTTTGCGCGCGCGCGTGTGTGGGTGGGTGTGCGCACGTGCGTGCGTACGTGCGTGTACGTGTGCGTGTGTGTGTGTGAGGGAGACACAGAGAGACAAAAATGATCATGAGAGGGTGCTATGTCTCTATCATCCCGTCTTTCTTGATCTCTGTACGTACGCCTCTCCATCCCCCACACCTTTCCTCTCCTTCTCTGCATCTCTGCATTCCCCTCTTACTCCGTCACTCCCTTCCTCCCACTCACCCTACTACACTACCGCCACCCTTCCCTCCATCCTCCCTCCCTCCTCCACTCCCTCATTTCCTACCTCGTCCCTACCTCCTTTCCCGCCCTCCTTCCCTACCACCTCTCCATATTCGCACTCCGCTCCCCTCTCGCCCTCTCTCTGCCTCTCGCGTTTTCTGCTATCAGACGGCGAAATCAAAGCACGGACTGATTGACGACAACACGGACGGGTGACGCCATGCAGGCACGCAACGAGGTGTCATTTTTACACCTTACCTAAGGAAATTCAATAGGAGGTAAGACCATCACGTTTTCACTATTGTATTTGTGATATTACCGACTGTTGAAAGAGCGCCCTAAGTCACTATTACAATAAAATCGCCTCAACAAATTGGTGCCATGTGGCTGGCTGAACGAGAGGTGCCAGCATACACTGAAGCCATACAGTGTAACTCAATAAACTAGTTTTTCTAAAAAAAAAGGTGAGAGCCAAAAAGTGGAAGAAGAGCGCGCGCGAGAGGGGATAGAAAGAGAGAGAGAGAGAGCACGAGTGAAGGAAGAAGAAAAAAGGATAAAGATAGAGAGATTTAGAAAATTAAACTATATCACCACTAACATATATCACCATAATATGAGAAAAATACGCTTTTCAATGTTCACCATATACACGCAGTACGTTAGCCTTTGGCCATTGCACGGTCGCATTTCATTAAATAAAAAAAATGAAATTAACTGAGCTATATGCATAGATTAAAAATAATGTGATTGCCTGTTATTGTAAGTATTTAAAAACGGTGACTTTTTAATGGTGGCCTTCATTTCTGCGGACAACGCTTGAGGAAACCAATGCTTTAGCCGTCGCTACGCCGGCCGGGTACGAACACGGTCCATGCGGCCTTGATCTCAGATATACCGAGATTTGTAGAGCCATTTGCTTGTGAATGAAGAACAAAAAGCACTAGTAGCGAGATAAGTGCGGATGACAAACATATTTCCGTCTGCTAGCCCAGGCCAGAATTACGTCTGCTTTACTCGGACCCGGACACCGTGACTAGAACGTTTACACGATAGCAAATGAATCGGTAGCGGAACAAATAGCATAGCCGTAGTAATCGGCCGTATTTCTCTGTGTCCTTGTAATAAGTGGTAGCTAGGGTTCGAGTTTGGATGGTCGAGTCTATCTAGCATCGCAGACCTGTGGGTCAGAGTGATATAGGCGTTGCTCAGGACCATAGTTGGAGCCCTGGAGCCCGTTGTCAGAAACAAAATTAGTGTTAACATTAGTCTTAACACTATAACATTCTCTCGTAGACCGTCGACAGCACTTTGTTTCGTATTGTTCTGAAGAAATCTGCTACGATTTTTCATTCAGGTAAGTTCGAAGCGTTTCTGTCGACGGTCTAAGAGAAAAAGTTAATGTTAATGCGTGTGTGTGTGCGCGCGTATATATTTATACATAGTTAGCGCGTTCTACTCGCATGCATAGCAGGTTTAATTTGAGAGCGGTGTGACGCGGGGACTGGACGCTGGGAACTCGACAGGTGGATCAGGTTCAATTCCCACTTGGGAACTGCATTTCGCCATGAGACCAATTTACCTCGCTAGCTTGTGCGCGGCCAGCTGTAAATGCGTAAGTGCATAACTGTGGAGTTAAAACCTACAATGGAGCAGCATCCAGTTGGTAGGGGGATGTGTAGACATGTGCTGGACCAGGCCATAATAAAAATATTGTTTGTTTGCCCTCACCCGACCGACCCGCCACAAAGGGCCGACTCCAAAAAAAATTTACAAATTGTATCACTGTATATTATATAAATCTGTAGGCAATACATTATATGTACCAAGCAAAACAAACCTTCAACATAAAAGGTATCTCCACACA
>NW_014577215.1:311860-326564 GCF_000485595.1 Priapulus caudatus | reverse complement strand
CGCAGCTCGCCTACGCCTACTCCCTAAACCCTAAACCCTAACCCTAACCCTAACCATATCTGATAGTGTACCTAGGGTACGTTCCGGCCAGTACCTGCGACGGGACATAGACCCTATGAGCATTAGTAAGCGCAACGCCTTTCTCTTGCCATTAGCTATGGACGTCCCCGCGCTTTAGCGAGCTCTGTTATTAGACTCCCTAGACTCGTTAGTGGAGTAGGCGAGGTACGGTCCGGCATATTAGATAGTACCAGGGTACGTTCCGGCAGTACCCTGCAGGGGGGACATAGACCCTCTCAGCCTTACTAATCATTGCCTGTGAACTGAACTGCATGTGTAATGTATCAGAGCAGATGCCTCTGGGTGAGTAGACCACGCACACGTTACATTACTCCAGACCAAATTAATCAGAGACTCGCGAATCTTAGGGGGTGCACCACACTGCCGAATTGCAATCACGTTCACAGTAGGAGCGTTGGTAATTATTAATTCGACTCGTTAATGAATATTCCAAACCCTAACCTGGTGTGCGCCGAATGTTGTTTTGTCATCTACCCACCGTAGAAACGTTGGCTGCTGTTACGCCAAACAAGAAGTCGTTCATGCATGGCCTGACACTCATGGGCTTCTCACACTAAAGCCTAGCGCAGACCTGTGACTTTTTCATGCAACTCGACAGCGATTTTAGAATCGCTGTAAAATTGCTGTGAAATCGCTACGTCTACGGGAACGTGCAACTGCAACCCGTAGCGATTCTGGTCGCTTGCGACGAGTTGCAAGAAATCGAACTGTTTTGATTCTGAGTCGCTCCCAATCGCTCCCACATTGCTCTAGAATTGCTTCGAAATCGCATGTGTGCGCACACGCGGTGACACATCTACCGATCGCTTGCGGTTGCAGGTTGCAGCGACGAGCAACCAAAAAACGCAGGTCTGCGCTAAGCTTAAGTGAGGTTTTGTTTACCCTTACGTCTCAAACACACCTGCTGAAGAGGTATGTGCACATGTGACGCAATGTTAAAGACCACATTAGTGTTCAACTTCCGTTGACCGCTCCTAATTGTTATTCTTCCTCATTCTCTCCCTCTCCATCTCCCACCGCCCACCTGCTCTGCTTCTCTCTTCCCTCTCTTTTTTTACCATCCAAGGCATCTCCCCCTCCCATCTCTTAATGCCAACTTTATCATTTCTTTGCTATATCTCCTCTCCCGTATACACGCTCTCTCCCTCTCTGTTCTCATTTCCTACTTTATCATATAATAAGTCGCTCTGCCTCTCTCTTTCTCTCTCGTGTGGACAGAGATATACTAGTACAGCCTTAACGCCTTCTGATTAAAAGCACACCTATATGGACATCCTGAAATTTATATTATAATATAGGAAAATATTACACGAGTGAACGCCACTGCCGCGTGTTAGGGTTTCCAGCCTATACGGCCCATCTGCTAACTGAATTTATTGCGAGGCTCGAGTAAATTTCATTCCGAGCCACAATAAATGCACGGCAAATGGAAGTTGCCTTCTTAAATCTTATACTGCAGTTAAAAATATTATATTAATATATAGTAGGGTAATATACTACACACTAATATATATACTTTACATATATCTAGTATATTATTAAAGTAAACATTCGGCTTAAGACTTCGGAGGGTGTAAGGCTGGACGTTAACGACACACGTCGTCAGACAATGATTCTATCTGCCTCTCACTTGGAAGAAATTAACTCCGAAAATGTGAATTTGCCTGAGGAACCTGAAAATATACATCAATCTATATCTAACTAGAACGAGGATATCTTTTGTCCATCTCCAGACGTTTAATCCATGTCTTTAACCCATACCGCACAGGGCCGAATTGCAATAAGCATCTAGACTCCAAACATTAATTTTGTTCGAAATCAAAATTAAACTTTCTTTTCCTTACTTTTGCTGTATTACTAGACTTCTGCCACTTCACCGTTAATTTCAAAATTTTACGTTCCTTACTACACTTAATACGTTTAGTAAAAAATTCAGATAAACTATTACCATGATAATAATACCGCAAATTAACGGAACACTTTAACGAAGCCTATATGTAGGTTACAGATCAAAATTTTATATTTTTATATAATTTATTGTATTATTTTATTTTTTATCTTTCTATTTTTAAGTCTTTTCTTTAGATTTCTTATTTATTCGTTTGGATGGATGATGGGATGCGAATGCATGCATGCCATCGATGTATGGATGCATGGAACATGCAATGAGACTGGATGGGGATCGCGATCATGGGATGATCCGTGATCATGGACTGGATTGGATTGGCTGAATCGATGGATGATGGATGCATGGATAGATAGATAGTTAGATTTTTTTGTATTTCCCTCAACCAAGCGACAGTCACACTGGAGTATACGCCACGATTTCCCCGGCATAACCGGTATCCGCTATATACATTATATATAATATAAGTATATATATATATATATATATATATACCAGCTGACATCGCGTTCAGCAACACAATTATCTTCGTATTCTTGCGAGCTTAAGTCCCAACACGAAGTTACAGATTAACTCTTCCTTAATAACTTCACGGTCTATAAATCCCAGGCAGAGATATCTAACTGCGATTGCACCATACAATTGTTGTATCGTTGTCGTCCTTGGTTGACGATGTTCATTCTATCCCCTAACGTACTCAGGGGTCGTACGTGTCCTGCCAGAGGTCCAGGGTTTCGCAGAGGCTATCTAGGGCGCCCAGCTCAGAAAAAAACATGCGCGAACTCCGTTTCACAGCACAATGTATGTTTATCTGTTATACTAATGAAACCATGGCTGCACGATACTGAAAGCGGGGAAGGATACTGATGTGTGCTACGGTGTGGACTAACGGACATTTTTGTATTGCCCGGCCCAACCTGCCACTGGGTTTTTTTACTGGTTGTTTGTTCGTGCGATAGTAGTACCTAAATACACCTAAATGCACTTTCACGTTTCAGTGATATTTGAAACTTTCCCTGGGACTGTCTATCCCTTAAAACAAGGTTCAAATGTCAGAGCTAAATGCATTTACACTAGCTTCTCTGTCATAAACGCACGCGCGCACACGCAGTCAAACACGTAAGCCCCCCCCCCCACCTCCCCACCCAGCATGTACCGCACTGACACCCATAATGAATAGTGAGTTCCTGAGCCAGGAAGTATTCTCCATGGCTATTTCATGTAAATAGATAGATAAACATGTTGCTTCCATGCACATGATTAAGCTATCTTGCGGTGTGTATACATCTCAATCTTAGGAGTATTCATACGTAATTTAGTGACTGTTTGCAAATTACATTTTTGCATGCAAGAGAGCTAAATAATAACAGTAAATAAGAATACTATTACTTTCTTTATAGCTGAATCGATGTTTTGAACCATTAAACGATAAATTTAAAATTTCCCTTACAACATTCACCGGTTTAAATAATTTTAAAATCCCCGTTGAAGAAAACTAGATTATCAGACAACTTTACAAAACGTCACTAAACGTATTTTAATCTAATTAAAATGAACGTTTTGAGGGAAGACAAGAATTCCTGTAAGTTGCATTCCTAAGCACTATAACCGAGTAGTAGTAGACAATCAAAGAGACAATTGCTGGCAGGTACCCATTAAAATACATTCAGTCTTCAGCTGACAACGCCAATCGCATGTGTACGCTAACTACGGTCACAGCGATACGAGATGGAGACACGTTCTCCATATTATACGTTATTGAATTATTCATGACACAAACTCTATTATCCCTCACCATCACCCCAATCTTGGTCCTCACCATAGCGTATCTCGCCACCTATAAACCCAAATAACAACCCTATTTCTAACCACAATCATAATTCAGTCCCCAATTCTGGCGCATAGCCATAACACTAACCATCACCATAAATTCACCCTAACCTTGACACTAACCCTAATCACGGGCATAACGCTAACGCGGTGGCTATGAATGTGCCCATCACACGTTTATGCGCTTCTGTGGCGCTGCACTGCATGGAAATGTGACGAGCTCTCGCTCTCTCACGTCTCTTATTGACAGGACGGAAGCAGACGCGAACACACGACTTGCACAGCATCTAAGCGCGCTGCGAACAGGGGCGAGCTTTCCGGTTGCCGGGAAACGTTCCTGATACAATTAATGTAGCTAGATCGGTGTGAGTGCGCATGCGCACCAGCGTCTCATCGCAAGGGGTCTCGCCCCTTCTCTGTCTCTCGTTCTTTCTTTCTCTCTGTCATTCTTTATTATGTATCTATATCTTTGTCTCTCCAACCCCCCACTCTCTCTATGTTTCTCTCTTTCTCTATCTGTCCCTCTATCTTCCGCCCTCCACCTCCCTCCCCCGTTCTTCCCAGCCCCTTATCATTCTCCATCTTTCTCTCTCTCTCTTCCCCCTCGATCTCTCTCCTCCTCGCTCTCATCGTTACTGGGAAATCCAAAACCCAACTTGTAGCAATGGTAGTATTCGGGTTAACACTTCTATTTTGAAAAAAAGTCAACAAACACTCGGACTAGCGGCGGCTGGCAAGGGCGTATGTGAGCGCCGGCTCACAAAGCGAGAATCCCCTCAGCCAAAAAACAGTCGTAAGAACTTGTTTAGCCTTTTTTATTAGGTAACTCGAGCAAACATGTACAGTGGCTAAATCCTGAAATATTAATTTCGCGAAAATAATGGCTGTTGTCGGTGATAAATAACACGTCTCTCTCCTACACGCACACACACATATACGCACGCACACACGTACGTGCGCACGCGCACATACACCTGCGCACGCACGCACACACGTGCGCATCCACGGATGTAGGCATGCACCCAAACACGCACGAACAAACACACGCACGCACGCACGCACGCACGAACACGCACGCACGTACGAACGAACACACGCCCGCACGCACGCACGCACGACCAGCTAATACGAGCGACTCTCGCTCACTGGGAACCGCCGCTGGATCACTCTCATCATGCCTGCCTATTACGTTTCTGAGAAAACAGCGAACTGCCCGCACCCGAGAACGAACAGCGGAGTAACCCTCAACGATGCGTCAACTACGGGGGCACAAGCCACATAAACTAGGCAGGCTGCACGCCTAAAAAATGCAGTTGTTTATAAAGTTACAAGCTCTATCCCCACCGAGCACTCGCACAGATAAAGGAGACACGCGAAAATGGCGCAGGGCCAAGGCCAGCGTGGAGATGTAGGTCGAGGGCGCGTGCATGCGAGTGAACACACGGTGACATACATGCGCATAACTACCGTCGTCACATACATCAGGTGTAGGTGTAGGACCCAGAGGAATACGATTAAAACATATCAAGAGTAGATAATCTACTCTTGAACATATCTACGAATGTACAGGTGCTGCCACCTGTACTCATGCGCGGTTACGCCACTAGTGTACGTGCAATCTCAGCGTACGAGGGTAGCGTGTTTTTTTATGAAATCCGTCCGGAAATCATATAGTCCGGAAGCTATCAACGCAATAATGAAAATGCCTCGAGATTTAAATGACAGTAAATGTAATCAGGCCTAATGATATCTTTCGGCAGGGTTAGAATTTCATCTGATGGCGAAAATCGTGCCTTTCTGGCTTCCGATTATTACAATTTACCACATAGTAGATTCGAATGCAGCCATCCATCAGAGCCTATCAGTCTGCCGCTGCAGCTGCCGCCTCTTGCTCTGCAATTCCGTCGACCGGCATCAAGTCAACTTGGTGCTCTTTCATGCAATTTATTATTCGTTATGCAGAATTATATTCTGCGTGAAAACCCAATAAATGTGCTAATGACATCTAGACCGTGTCTGTTTTATACTTTTGCGTGTACAGCCCGCTACTATCCGGTCTGATGAAAAAATAAGATCATTTGTTATGTTTATAACGGATACTAATAGCGTGTTAGCAAGTGTGCATGGTACATGGTATGATATATTCCTATTTCTACAGGTTGTATTATTATATGTGCCATTGTGGTTACACGATGTACTTTTATTGCTGCACAAGGCACTATCAGATATGCATTGCTGCTGTGTACATGCTTATTATCAAGGGTAGCTAATGACAGATTTGTCTATTTACTAGACCACCTACTATTGTTCTACCGTTTGATCCATCGCACCAGCGCAAAAACCATATACAGCAATGATCGCCCAAATGGTTGCAGCGTAATGCTCATAGGGTCTATGTCCCCCAGAGTACTGCCGGAACGTACCCTGGGTACAATCCGGTATACCGGAACGTACCCTGGTAACTATTTGATATGATTAGAATTAGGGTTAGGGTTAGGGTCAGGGTTAGGGTTAGGGTTAGGGAGTAGGCGTAGGCGACTCCCTAGACTCATTAGTGGAGTAGGCGAGGTACGGTCCGACATATTAGATAGTACCAGTGTACGTTCCGGTATACCGGACCGTACCCAGGGTACGTTTCGGCAGTACCCCGGGGGACATAGACCCTCTCAGCATTTGTAATAGGGAATCAAGTTTTATCAATCAGCTCTGCTCAGCCATTTCCAATTTTCCTATTGTTCCATAATAGAATTTCATCAGAGACACACAATAGAAAACAATGACGTAACCCAATAATATCATGCTATATAGCATTGCGTGTCACGATCATGATATACTGTAGCGTTAGTGTACATCTCAATATTACAGAGGACTTAATGCTGGGGTAGTAGCTACACAGGTCCGTGCTGTCGGCACACGGCACACACCGTGCACACGGCACGTCCACGCGGCGGCATGCCCCCGGCGCATGCGTACGGCGGGGTCCCTCACTTACTTTCCGCATTTTGACATTTATACCGATGAATGGTTCATAATGGAAACGTCATGCTATACATGGCGTGCTTTCACAGCGGCTGAGTCCAAGCAACGTACGTAAGCCTAAACATGGACGCCGTCGTCTGACAATTTCACCGAACCGACGTAATTACGGCATCGACTGCTAATTTCGACGTGCCGTCAACCATGACAGGGCGTGGAGCAGCAGCTTGCATTAATATCACATACCAATAATATCATTATCTCTCGCAGAATCAACATTCAGCAAAGCCAATCACGATGTTCTTTTCCTTGCCTCTAATTCTGGCTTAGACTGCCGCGCAAGCGTCGAGCCGACCGGAGGCCGTGCGCACTCGCCGAAGTGGCGCCAGTCAACAAGGTATGCCGACAACTTGTTACGAGCCTCTCAGGAATCTTATTTGGAGAAATAGACACACTTCTAGATGTGTATTCTGCGTAGACTGACGCCCGCTCGTTCGCGGCGAATGTTTGTGCAGCTGCTGGTGGTTACCGCGGGTATCGGCCATCTATGCGCCGCAGAATCAATCCGCTGGCGGCCAGAAGGCATACTTTAATATAACAAACCAGCAAACCCAATACTCGGGGAGCGGTTTGAGGTGTTTTCAAAATAAACCAGGAGGCAGAGCGGGGGAAAGCAGATATGAAGAGAAACAAGGAAGGCGCGTTCTCACAGCGGCCGGCAGTCCGGCCAAGGGCTATCATTTGCATCTTGTAACTGGCTGATGTTTGGAAAGGCCGGCACTCTCCACATGCACCCACATCGCTGCTGGTACTGATGCTGAGAGTGGCATCGCTGCTGGTACTGATGCTGAGAGTGGCGTTGCTACTGGTACTGATGCTGAGAGTGGCGTTGCTGCTGGTACTGATGCTGAGAGTGGCGTTGCTACTGGTACTGATGCTGAGAGTGGCGTCGCTACTGGTACTGATGCTGGCTGTCGTCATCGTCGTCGTGCGACTGCTGTCGTCATCGTCGGTCGTGGCGAGCTGCTGTTCGTCATCGCCATGCGTGGCGACTGCTGTCTGTCATGCGTCGTCGTAGGCTCGCAGCCGCTAGCTCTCTCCGTTTATACGCAGCAAAGGCATTTATAAATGTTTCATGCCGCGTATCTATGGCAAATGAGACAAGCAGCAAATAGACCTGAGCACCCCACACAGCAACCAACAACGCACCCCAAGCAGAATTAAGAGTGATATCAAACGCCCACGAACACGAAAAAAAAAAAAAAACAAAAAACATTCCGCCGTTACACCCCGTGACCGTGCCCCACTATACCGCAGATTATTCCGGCGTAGAAGATATTTATCGCAACATTCCGCTTTGGTTATCCGGCGGCGGATCTCCGGGGCGGCGTACGCTTGGAGGAAGTGGGCCGCCACCCCCTATCTGTCAAGTTGCGGACGACCGCGGAGCTTTCCTTCCTCCGAGAGCGTAAGTGCTTTGCGGAGAATATCAGGAGAACGTTAAAAGGTTAGGGGCGAATGTACGACATGTAAATGTGCTAACTGAGTTCGTGCGCGGCTGCGAATTCGCATGCACGCTTGAGGTATCTATAGCATTTCTGGATGGCAGTGCTATTGTCTGGTGGTTCCGTCGGTGTGGCGGGAGTGGGGAATAGGGAGTTTAACTATCCGCGTTACTGATGCGGGTTTGGCAGTCACCCGCTACAGACCCGTGTGCGCCAAGGCGGCGACCGCATCGTTATCTTCGTGGCTTTGTTGAAGCTAATAGCGGCTGAGTCCCGCCCGCTCAGCCGTGTATCTCTGTCCGACAAGTTGCGATACAGAACTTTTTACAGTTAGTTGTTCGCGCGATCAGATGTTTGATTGTCCTCCAGTACAGAATGACTCAATGTGTAGCCCCGTCGTAGTTGAGACCCGCACCTCCCCACAGAGCAGTGTTCGCACCCACCGTGCAAGCGGGCGAAATGTCCGAAGCTGTCGCTTTTTACCCGATATGCAGTTACGGCGAGTATATGGGAGAACCTCCGCTTGCCACCTCACCGTCGGCACAGGCGAACAGGCACATGCGGCACGCCAGGCTAGGAGGGGCTGAGTCCACACGCTGGTGATGTCAGTTTCCTTTGTGCAGAGATTCATGTAGTGCAAGGCGCGGCCTGAGAGGGACGCAGGAAACATGTTTTTTCGTCTGTTGTGCACTGATTGTGAGAGTATCAAGAAGGGTATTCTCTGAGGGGATGATATTTGGTGCGCTGAAGGGGGCGCTTTTGTCGATTGATGTATAGAAAATATTTTCTGTGAGCTAGTAACCAGGAGTGGCGCGCATTTCTGAGAGCTTGATATGTGAGAGGGGCTGGGTGGAAGAAGGCGACACAAAAAGGAGAGTGAGTGACATAGAGAGCTAAAAATAGAGGAGCTGAAGAGACTGCACCGATAAAGATCGAGGGAGTACGAGAAAGTGAGAAAGAGAAGCATAAAAATATAGAGCAGGGGTGTTTACGCTTTTTCTGTCGTTGATATATTAAAAGGGTGAGAAATCAGTAAGGACTGCGTGTTTTTATTGTAACCAGTAATTATATGCGTTGTGGGAGGAATTGGCTAGGGGCATCTAGGTGTGTGGATATTCGAGAGGCGATAAAGGGTTGGGCTTTCTACTGGGATGATGAGCGTGAAGACTGAGAAAGAGTAGGTGTGACTGGTGGCCTGGTAGTGTTAAACACAGTGAGTGATTGATTCCATCTGTTTACAGCTCAGGCGGAATGAATGTGTTGATTTGATTGTGCTTTAATATACCATGTCATGTTGGCGATAGGCGATGGCATGATTCTCTATGGGTTATGTCAGATCTGTCGCTTTTATTACCACATATCTTTAGACGTAAGTTACGCGTTAGAAGCTGGCTGCTTCTTTGCATCACGTGCAATTCAGAGTAATGCGTGTCCTCTGATGTCAACATTATTGTCCTCTCGTCGGTGTGCTCGGCCCGCGCCGGCCTACGTAAAGGCTCCACCACCCCCCTGTGGAAACCCACCACACGCAAAGCACTCCGCTAAACGCTGCAATGTTACGCTGTAGTAGCCGGTGCATTTCTCTGGCGTGCTATGTATGCTAACGTATATGAAAGGCCACCTGTGCATCTAGTGTTTAATGTGAATGATGTAGGTTTTTATGTTTGGTTATCAGACATGAGCATTGCTGCTTGTTTTAGAATGCCGCAATTATTGAGTACTTTGCGGGTTTTACGCTAGACTTTAAGCATCCTCCTAATCGCACTACTGCATGGGGGCCGAAAGTGCGCTCATGACATTAATTTTACTACGATTCGGTTTTACGTTTTCAAGTCGGCGGATGCAGGTACGGGGAGCGTGACCAGTGCAGGTGTAAACACGGGGTGGGGGATGCTAGCTGACGCAGGCTGCTAGGTGGCGAACGAAACCAGCTTCGCCGCAACACCTATGGCGTGCGGAGTTACTCAGCGCGTAATATAGCCGATGCTGCGATGAGTCGAGCATGTAACAAGGGACGCACGTGGCGAGGTGTCGTTGTAGCTCGAGCGCTCGCGCAGTCTTTGAATTGAAGTCGCCGTTAGTGGATTCGGCGTTTGGGACCATACGTGTGGCGAGCGTAATCTTGACAGCAACAGCAGCTAGTAGTAGTAGTTAGGGCAGTAGCAGCAGGGCCAGGCAGCAGCAGCAGCAGCGCAGTAGTAGTACAGCAGGCAGCATGTAGGCAGAAGCAGCTTTGAACAGCAGCAGTAGCAGCCAGCAGCAGCAAGCAGCAGCAGGAGCAGCAGCAGCAGGCAGTAATGACGTAGTACAGTCAGGGCAGCAGCAGTAAGCTCGTAACAGCGCAGCAGCAGTAGCAGCAAGGCAGCAGCAGCCGCAGTATAGTAGGTAGGCAGTAGGCAGCAGTGCAGTAGCACTAGCAAACCACACCCACCACCGACCACCCCCATACACGCGATCATCATCCAGTCAGCAGCAGAGATTTTCCGCTGTCACAGGAGTGTGTGTGTGTGTGTGTGTGTGTGTGTGTGTGTGTGTGTGTGTGTGTGTGTGTTGTGTTGTGATGTGTGCGTGGCGCGTGCGTGCGTGCGTGCGTGCGTGGCCGTGGGCGTGCGTGCGCTGCGTGCGTGCGTGGCGTGCGTGCGTGCGTGCGTGCGTGTTGTTGTGTGTGTGTGTGTGTGTGTGTGTGGTTTGTGTGTGTGTGTGTGTGTGTGTGTGTTGGTGTGTGTGTGTGTGGTGTGTGGTGTGGTGGTGATGGCGACGAGGGCGTCCGCGGCAGCCGAGCGCGTGGCGGCGGGGCGGCGGCAAGAGCGGGCGTGAGAAGCCATGCATAGTTAACTGTTTCAACGCTATTGATTATCCGACGGGGCTCGATATAACGGCAGATGCCGATTGTGCGAATGCGTAGATGTTGGGCGGTGGCAAGCATGCCGCGAGAGACGCGGCAGCGGGGGGTGGTTGATTTTCGATAATATTACATTGTGTTTTATTGGCGTTGTCCAGGGCGAAGGTATAGAGAGGAAGATTGAGGGCGAAGAGGAAGTAGAGAGTATGATGAAGACGCGAGCTAGCCAACAGCAAGAGCATGAATCGCGGAAGGCAAAATTAATATTCTTTTGTAATATCGTTACAGAATACACGCTTGCACAAAGCAGATTATTATCAAGATTTCTCGTAGTAGGAGAGTGTGATAGATCGGTGGTGTGGTGAGAAGGGGAGAGATAGATAGATAGATAGAGTAGATGATAGATAGATAGATAAATAATAGACTAGATAGATAGGATATGATAGATAGATATGATAGATAGGATAGATAGGATAGGGATAGATACGATAGATAGATAGATAGGATAGTATATATACGATGAGAGTAGTTGTAGTGTAGAATAGATAGCGGTAGATAAGTAGGATGGATAGATAGATAGATAGATAGACTAGATCAGATAATAGATAGATAGATAGATAGATAGATAGATATATACAATAGGATACCGGTACGACTGACTAGATAGATAGATAGATAGATAGATAGTAGCATAGATAGAGTAGGACAGATAGATGATAGATAGATAGATAGATAGACCTAAGCTAGAGGAGATAGTTAGATCGATCGATAATAGATCGAATAGATAGACTAGAGCTAGATAGAGGTAGATAATAAGATAGATATATTATAGTATAGATAGATAGACTCAGATAGAGTAGATTAGATAGATCAGATAGATAGATAGATAGATAGATAGATAGATGGATGGATAGTTAGATAGATAGATAGATAGATAGATAAGATAGTAGATAGTATAGATAGATTCGTATAAGATAGATAGATAGTATAGGTAGGCTAGATAGATAGATAGATAGATAGATAGATAGAGTAGAAGTAGATAGACTAGAAAGAAAGATTAGGATAGATGGATAGATAGATAGTATAGATAGGATAGTAGAGTAGATAAATAGATAAGAGTAGATAGATAGAGGTAGATAGAGTAGATAGATAGATAGACTTAGATAGATATATAAGGATGCATAACGAAGAAAGAGGATGAAAAAGATAGATACACAGAGATAAGAGAGAGATAGAGAGAGCTGGCGTTGCGAGGCGATAGAGAGAGAGAGAGAGAGAGACGAGAGAGCGGAGAGAGAGACGAGAGAGAGAGAGACGCACAGAGAGACATGAGAGACAGAGAGACAGAGAGACAGAGAGACAGGAGAGACAGAGAGCACAGCGACAGCGCAGCGACAGCGAGGATAAACAAGCGGACAGGCGAAGCGACTGCGGCCAGAGACAGAGACAGAGACAGAGACAGAGACAGAGAGACAGAGACAGAGAGAGAGAGCGAGAGCAGGACGAGAAGAGACAGAGGAAGAGACAGAGAAAGAGACCGAGAGTAGAGAGAGGACGAGAGAGAGAGAGAGAGAGAGAGGAGAGAGAGAGAGCAGAGCAGATCAGAGGAGAGCAGAGGAGAGCGAGAGCGAGAGAGAGAAGAGAGAGAGACGGAGAGAGAGAGAGAGAGAAGAGAGAAGGGCGAGAGAGAGGAGAGAGATGGGGTGCGCGCGCGAGAGATGATGGACTAACACTCAATCCACGGCCGCATCAGGTGGAAGCTGGGCGCGTGTGTCCTGAGATCCGCGCGGCGTGGACACTCGACAGCGCTCTGCGAGGCCGACGACGCTCGGCAGGCCGCCGGGCGGACGTTGCCGGCACACGACTTCTTGCTCGCCTAAGAAGACACTTGCGAGGCTTCTGCGCCCTCCTGCGAGCATGAGACCTGTTGTTGTGTTATGCCAAATGACCATGGCGGCGGATGCATTATTATTTTAGAGATTTGCCGTCTCTCGCGCAAGTCGCTGGCTGTTTATCTTGGGAATGCTGATCTTATCTCTTGGAGATCGCGCGTGTTGTGAAGCCAGCAAGATGATGTCGCCCGGAGAATAACTTGGCTGGAGGTCGTGCCGAGTGACGTGCATCGTCAGCATCAGTCGGCAGGAAGTAGCCGAGTGTCTCTTCCTTTGGTGCTCGAGTTCTGAAAAAAAGATTTTTGCGCCGCGTCCGTTTGCGCGTTGATCGGGCGGAGATGTGACGTGACAGCGGCGATAGCTGTTCGTGCTTTTGGCGGGTTGCTTGGAACAACAGCTGTGCGTTTCTTAGAGGCCGCTTTCCGCTCGCTTGCGATGTTTCCTGGGATTTTATCAACTACCGACTTCGCCTCATCGTATTCTTGCGTTCGCGCAGCATCGGCGCTCGTGCGTGCGTGGGCGCGCGCGGGAGCGTATACATACTCATGGCTATCAAACACGGAGCCCCCCGGCGGGGGGGGGGTGCGTAGGCAGCTTGCGGATCTCAGAGTGAGATTGCTCATGCCAGGCGATACACACACTGCCAACAGATTCCTCTGGTCTATAGGCGCATGGCAGGGCGTCTCCAATTTTTAGCTATTTTTCTGTGGGCGGTCTCGCAGGGGTTTTGATAGAACCGAGGCGGCATCGCGTTCCGACGCAGCGATGGCGCTCTCATCCACTGGCACCGGAAACAAGCAGTGGATTTTCAGCAAACGCAGTAGTTCAAACTGCTTTGAGCTGCTCATGCACGACGGAGGCATCGGCGGCTCGATTACGTGGCTCGTTGAGATCATGATTAAGTGCTGTTTGAGCGTACCGTTCGCAATAAGGAGACGTATATGTCGGTTGCTGAGCATCCTCGTCATCGATGACTCATGAGACGGCATGGTGAACGATAGGTCCGCGCAATTTTATTGGTGTCTTGTGCTAACATGTTTTTTACGTCGTTAAATAAAGGTTTTAGCTTACTAGCTGTGTAGCTTACGTTAAGTATAGCAGATCCATGTGATCGTGTCATCGATGTATACATTAGCAACGTGCGATAGCGGGTGGGGGTGGTGGGTGATGGGGGGGGGGGGTTCGTGTAAAATTCACTAAGGGCGTACGCGGCCGAGAGGGGATACAGCAGATTACTGTGTGTCTGTTGCAGCTTGTGCTGCTACTGATCGGATCGCGTGTTTATAATGGATAAGCTGTGCGTACCACTGTTAATGACATAGTTAACGTCCTAGGAGCAGTCCCCAGCTAACCCCACATTCTAATGGCCTAACGATCCTACTTATAGGTCAACCTAATCCGGGACGCGTGTGCATCTGCAACCACTTGAATTCCTAAGGCTTCGCGATTCACAGCAGTGGGCGTACCAAGCTAGAGCGGTGGGGGACTCTGCAATATTTGTTCTGGAGCGATGCCACTCATCAGCATCAGTACGCAGCTAACCAATGGGCCTACTCTCGCATACTTAGTGACCAGTAGGCGATGGCCACTCCGAGATCAGTCCCAGTAGGCGACGCCGTACTCTCGTAGCATAGTACGCAGTAGCAACGCTACTCTCAAGCATCAGTAGCCG
>NW_014577215.1:299291-311835 GCF_000485595.1 Priapulus caudatus | reverse complement strand
GCATCGTCGTCGTAGGCTCGCACCTAGCTGCTCTCCGTTTTATACGCGCAGCCACGGGCATTTATAAGAGACCTGTTTCATCCGTAACTAATGGAATGCAACGGCAAAATACTGAGACGCCGACTATCCTTCTCAGTACTCCGGCCGTTACCGACGCCCGTGACGGCGCACGTCCGCACACCGGTATAGCCGCAGATTAGTCCGCACGGGGCGTGCGGCCGTACAATATGATATCGCAAACATTCGCTTGTTCATGGCGGGCGATCTCGCGGGCCGCGTACGCGGAGAAGCCCGTGAGCGACACCTATTGATGTCAAGTTGCGACGAGGCCCGCGACTGCGTTCGCTCCGAGAAGTCGTATAGTCGCTTTGCGGAGAATATCGCAGGAGAAAGCGGAAGAAGCGTGTAGGGGCGACATGTACGACAATGAAATTGTATGAGGTTCGCGGCTGCGCGGGGCTGCCGAGATTGGCAATGCACGCACTTGAAAAGCACCACGTATCTATAGCATTCTGGATGCGCAGTGCTATTGCTTCGGTGTTCGCGGTAGTGGGCGGGAGGAGTGGGACAGGTGAGTTACAAGCTGGATCGCGCGGTACTGCGATGCGGCGTTGCAGTCACCCCTTACACGACACTCGTTGTCGCCAAGGCGACCTCGGTCATTTGTGGCTTGTTGAAGCCTAATAGGCAGCTCCAGCCGTGTTATTCTCTGGTCCGAAAGTTGCGATCAAGAATTTTACATTAGTTGCTTCGTGCGCGATCAGATGTCTGATTGTGTCCAGCTAAGAATGACTCAATGTGTACCCCGTCGTAGTGCTTGACCCCCGCACCTCGCACCACAAGCAAGTGTTAGCACGCCCACGTGCACCGGGGACAATAGTCGAACTGCGCATTTTACCCGTATGCAGTTAGCGCCAGTATATAGGAGAACCTCCTTGCCCCTCACCCTCGCCACACAGCACACACATGCGCACCGCAGGTCTAGCAGGCGGCTGATGGGAGATGGCTCCACACGGGGTGATGTCAGTTTCCTTTGTGCAGGCATTGTCATGTAGGCATGCAGGCCGGCTGGAGAGGAGAGAACATGTTTTTCGTTGTTTTGAGTTTGAGAGTAAGGGAAGGGTCGGTATTCTCGATGACGGAGCATATATTGTGGCGCCCGCGTGCGAAGGCGCGCTTTGTCGATTGAGAGTGTATAGAAATATTTCTGTTGAGGCTGAGTAACAGGGACCGGTGGCATTTCTAGACTTGATATCGTCGGAGAGGGGACGCGGGGTGGAGAAGCGACCAAAAAGGAGAGGTGAGTGAATAGGAGAGCTAAAAATAGGAGCTGAAAGAGACCACCGATAAAGAATCGAGGAGACGGAGAAAGTGAGACAAAGAGAAGCATAAATATAAATAGGACAGGGGTGTTACCTTTTCTGTCGTTGATACTTTAAAAGGGTGAGAACAGAAGCGAACTGCGGTTTATTGTAACCATAAATTATGATGCGTTGTGGGGAGGATGGTAGGGCATTAGGTGGACGGAGGGCGCCGCTCGGCGCTCGTGTGGATGATCGTGACGGAGGAGTCAGATAATATAGCGGGTTGCGGGCTCTTCATATGGTCTATGGACCGGAGAGCCAGGTGCGAAGATCGAGAAGACGACCTAGTGCGCTCTTGACTGTGGTAACCTGGCTAGTTTAAACAAGACCGCGCGGCCAATGCGCCCGGTGAGGTAGTCGAGGGGCGCGCGCGCGCCATTCCGGGCACCCCCGGGGCGTTGGCGACGCGGGGCCCGTGATTCCGCGCCCCGAGCGGCCCCCACGCGCTGTGCCTGGCCGGGGGCGGGTGTGGCCGCTGGGGTTGAGTGGCGGTGGTGCGGGGTTGTGTGCGCCTGCGCCGCGCCGCGCGCGGCGCGGGGGTCGACGGAAGGTGTGGGTGGGGCGGGATGTGGTATGGTTGTGTGGAGAATGGAAAATGTAACTATAGCGATTCACAGTTAATAGCTATCAAATATGGAAAACCATTGTTTCGAACACTACTTGGATTGGTTGATAGCATGACGGTGGGTGATTTAGATTTATATATTTATTGTCTCTTTGGTATAATAAGAATTCGCGTTGGATAGAAAACCATGGGAGTGGACTAGGGAAGTTTTATTTACATGAAATCATTGTAATGGTCTGAAAATGAACATGATGTCAGGAATTTCATTAGATGATATTGACTGTGGGTGAGATGGTGATATATATATTGTCTTTCAAATTCTTCTTATCTTCGTTAGATATGAATTGTTGGCATGAAAATATGGGTTAATGGTCAGCGGTAAACTTATGATTATTCACGTTGGCAAATTTATATATCGAACTTCAGCGATGGCGCCTTCTGATGTTTTCTCAAAAGATATGGAGATAATGATGCGTGGATTTAGCATGTTTTATCAATGTTCAATCAATTGATGAGAAAAGTAGTCGGACATGCGTATGAAAATTTAGACGGACAAGGTACTTTTAGGAATGATGGAAGATATATATATAACAGGACTTCCCAAATCTTTCAGCAAGTTGTTATGTTTCAGATGTAGATAATGATGGAGATTTAGAGTTTTAGTGAGCTACTTCTCGAAATGATCCAAAAATTAGGCGTGGCTATGGAAATTATTTAGACGGGAACGGTTTTTTTTTACCAGCTAAGATGAATAAGTACGAATACAAAGTCTTATCCCGGGAAGTCCTTTTGATAGATTCACTTTTTTCACTCTAGTACCCTATGTTAAATGATGAAATGATATGGATATTTTGATGCTATTTCTCCAATGATGGCATACTTATCATTTGGTATGACATTTAGATGGCTTTAGGAGATTGAACAACATATATGTATACCGATTAATATATTTGGACGGTCATACAATATTTCCTGGACGATAGATAAGAGATTAGATTAATTGATTTTTTTATCCTCCAAAGCTATTAATGAATCAAAATAAACAAGAATTATCTTGTATGGCAAATACGGGGTCAACCCGATTGGTCACGGTGATTGTTTTATTAAAGGGAAGATGTACTTTTGAAAGTGCCAAGCTTTAGATACTATTCTGCAGTCTATATAGAAAGGAATGCGGATCAGTATGACTCAATGGGATGTTGATATGTGAGTAATTTGTCTTTCAACTCACACAGACGATATCTAGATCATAACTGTAACCTGGGGAATGGAAAATCTAGCGATGTAGGGGCAATTACGGAATGTGCGGGACCATATCATGCTTCTTTTGAGAGGATATAGGATATTGCATTTGCTTCAAATTATGCTGATGATATGCTGATACATGATAGATGATTGATGATATTTTTATGTTCAGGATGCTGTACAAGGTTGGTTTATAAATATCTTGGATGGTCATATATCACGGTGACATTTTATCGATCATTTATACTTTGAAAGGGCCTGCATTCAATGGAGTGGGTCCTGATAATGCTTTTTTAGGCGGGATATTAGACTAACGATAGGTGATAATGACATAATGTAAGTACAAAAACCAAGAGGACACGTTTAATGGATCCTCTGATGTCAACATATGTCATGTTTTTGGTAGTTCAAACTTAGACGGTCTCAAGGACCATCTTTTCTCGGTTCGTTTAAACAAGTTAATCTTGCTAAGCCTACTATAGTCATATCAACGTGGACAGTACATTTAGGTGACCTGATAGTGTGATGGAGACGATATGAATGTAATGTCAACATCATTTTTTGAAGATCGAGTTTCTTGGCCATGAAATTTAGGATTGATAGAAATGAAATAAAGCGTTCATTATTGCTCGATGAATAGTCTGATGGTTGTGATGTAGTTGATGTAGTTAATTCCTGATATCCTGATTACCACAGAAGTGGCGACGTCGTAAGTTTTTAGGTACACAATTACGAATGCAAAATGGTTATTATCAAATTGTTTTCCTTGAAATTGGCCATATCCACAAGCGCAACTAACACCAGTACTTCCTAATTTATTATTCTTCAAATCCGAACTCACATGATCGAGTATTAATAATGCATATTGCGCGAAAATAGGGATTGGCAGATTTTTGACTTAAGAACCTAATCAAATGCGCAAAGATTTAAGATATAGTGTTTACCCATAAGAGATGCCACGACCCTGGTTTGAAGCTCACAATATAAGAAGTCTATTATCAAAATATTGGAACACAATATTAAGTGCGTAACATTACATTAAACTTCTGATGAAGAAAAGACTTACATTTTTGTAAATGCAAGCAATCCTATAAGCTCTCAAACAATTCGGGTATTACTATTTAATTATAATGATTTAATCCCTTTTTTGAGCACCCGCATAGTATAGGATATAGGAGGTGGTTTTAGCTACGAAACCTCCGCCAATAACTGAAATTGATGATATTCTTGTTTTTTCTGCTCGAAATAAGCCTATAATGGTAGCGAAACAGAGAGACGCATAGATATTTTTTACTTCTTGAACAATCGTAATAGGATCTTTACGACCCTAAGTGATATCATAGTTTGTTTATGGGAAGGAGACAAGAGAAGTATATTTTAATGAAGCACATTGAGTATTTACACGGATTATGATTCGTTTTGTCAGATTAGCGAGTTACAGCAAGCATTAATGTTCATGTATCAAAGTATTTTAGATGAAGAGTTAGATGGAACATCTTGTAATACGCCTTACCACGCCATGAAGGAGGACTGTTAGAAATTAGTGATACGCTGGAAGTTGAAATCTGAGTGTATTATGTATGAATATGAAGAATATGCGTCATTTACCAGATAGTGACACGACGGAGGCTCGCAACGATAATAAGTGCATAGGTGTAAGTAAGTAGAGCAGTGATATGAAATAGTGAAACCCTAAAGAATCCAGCAGTTTAGGCGATGTATTTACCAACAATGCCCAATATCTTTTTTCGATTATAACTCCGCCGTATAGGCCCAAGCAAGAACACAGTTACAAAACTATTTGTAGAAGGATTTATTACAGTTTCAAGAGGAATGCTCTATATGATTTAAAGGGATATATCCTAGATCCGCACCCAATGCGAAGACATACACCATTCGATTCGATACTTCAAGTGAGATATTGCCGTAGAAATAATATCAGAGTGGGCAGTTAGTTTTTTCTCAGAATCAAGAGCGGACAAGTTGAATACAAGTAGCATTCACATAGATAAGCGACAAGAGATTGATATTTAATTAATGAAAGAAAAATATTCAAGGAAGATGATGATTCAGAGAGTTTTGAAAGAGTAAAATTTTCTATGAAAAAAATTTCAAGTACTAGGATTGTATATAATGATAAAGTATAGTTGGTTACATGCTAAAGATGGAGAAGGGACTATAACCTTTATTTGCATGATCATCTTACTATCCACAAGATGCAACTAACTCTAGTTCAGCTAAAAGGATGCCGCCACGACGAGACCAGGGTACGTAAAGCCAGATCCGATTTCTAATCGAGGAGCCTTGATAAGTGTGAATATGGGACTAATAGTGTTTCATGCTTCTGAATATGAATGATAATAGAAATTGCTGGTATGAAAATTTAGATGGAGTTGAGGTTTTGGAACGTCACAAGTTAATAAGTTTGGATATGAAGGAGCACGGAGATGTATATTTTTAGGCGAGTACTAGACGGCGATATGATAATCGAATATTATTAGACTACTGACACTGAAATACGGAAATAACAGCTTCCATTAAGCGATTTAGACAATAATAGACGGTCTTGGAAATTTTGGAGCTGAACAGATTATTAGTGATGTTGAGTGATGTGGTTTATGGAGAAGCAGACATAACCATCGGCCGCGGCAGTATAGGATGACGATGCGAGATTTAGATGTTTATTTGTGACCATACACTTGTATGTAAGTGGTGAATAATTACGAATGTATATGAAGATATAGAACGGACTTCGAGAAATTTGTGGGAACGCGAGAGCAAATTATTGTTTGGGAGTCGCACGGACATGCGAACAATTTCTTTGGTGACACACATCACGTGAATGACAGTGATGATGATGGAGATGAATGAGAGTGTAGATATTATTGCTGTACATGGGAGAAGCTACCTTTGGCGACTCTAGGTGCAGATCTTTCATGGTTTCTGCGAAAATTTAGAGCGGAATGACATCAGGGTAAGTTTTGTGACGGCCAATAAAGCAAGTAACAATTTGCAATAACATATAAATGGGTATTGAATCTGTAGTTTGACTGAGAAGCCAGGATATAGATGCGAGATCTAGTAGATCTCTCTGGGTTGAATCATTATTATTAGTTCATTGCAACAAGGATATTTTCGGTTCGAAAATTTAGATCGGACTAAGGAAATTTGCGGACCTTTTTCAGTGCATTGCTGGAAGACGTTAACATTTGAACCAGCGATGCGACTATCTCTTGTAGTTCGAATTTAGATGGTGATGGATATAAAGATATAATGTTGAACCTGTGCTCACAATATTACTTGGGATAAACTTGTGGTGGTATTTAAAGAATATAGATGTTGCGAAGAAGCTATATGGGGGGTGAGAGCAATTCTATTCTGATAAGTACAGTTATTCATATTCAGTGTTTTCCTTCAGATATTGATGGGGATGCGAGGTGAATAGATAGTATCAATTGGAACTTCGATATGGATATGTGAATTTGAATTGCATGAAACTTAGGTGGAGTGAAACAGATCAGAGATCTTAACTTTTATGGAAGATAGCGTACATTTGATTTTGGATGCTAAATGGTTGTGATGTAAATGATGATTAACATTGTATCAGGATCATGGTCGTCCGCAACAGTGATTACTGATTGAAGTTAGCTACTTTTACTATAGGTAATGGAGATTATGTAGTTAAATGTTTGTTGAAGGCGAATATGAACATCGAATATATGATGGAGCTTCCTCGCTTAGCATATGGATCTTTGATTTTCCAATCCTTTCCATATTTCCAAATTTTACATGGCCACAAGAACAATACAGAGAAGCAATTTTTGTTATTAGAAGCCTGTATGAAAGTGTACACGTTAATGATTTGTCATTTCTGAATGGTGCAGAATGCTTGTGTATGAGTAGTCAACAATCGCATCGTAGTACACCGTTCAGTAGAAATTCGATTATACCCAATAATTGGATAGTAGCCATTCTAGGTGGGGTTCAGTATTGTTTAACTTTATGTGAAGAAATGAAAAGTGTGCAATTGCTCTATCAAGTGAAGACATATACCTTCAAATACAGAAAATACGAAGAGGGAGTACTACAATTTTGAATAAAACCTATATCCTTTCTAATCTTAGACCGTGGATGAAAATTGTTGATTTATATTATTGTTTTTGGAGTATCCTCGACGACAGCAGTCGCACGATGGCGATGACGACAGCACCGACGACGATGGCGATGACGACAGCAGTCGCATGACGACGATGACGACAGCAGTCGCACGACGGCGATGACGACAGCACCGACGACGATGGCGATGACGACAGCAGTCGCACGACGACGATGACGACAGCAGTCGCACGACGACGATGACGACAGCACGACGACGATGGCGATGACGACAGCAGTCGCATGACGACGATGACGACAGCAGTCGCACGACGACGATGACGACAGCAGTCGCACGATGGCTATAACGACAGCAGCTGCACGACGACGATGATGACGATGACAATAGTGAAGAGCTTATCCCGCTATGATGCGAACTACAGCCAGCCTTACAGAATCTCTTTGCTGACATGTTTAATAATATAAATTGCAAGACCCTTTGGCTACTTCTCGTCATGATAAGGTCGTAAATGGATGAGAAAGCCCCTGTGGATCTCCCCATAAGATGCCGCTGCGACTATCTGAGAAAATATCTAGCCGAGGCTACCAATAAATAACGATTTCCATCTGCAAGGATGTGGTAATGTAGACTGTCACCGAGACCTGTCAGCAATATCGGAGAAGATTCGGTGCCAGACTAGAGCTGGTATCAATTGAACACACAGACGTATATTGCAGGTCTATATTTGCCCCTCGACAAAAGCCGATGCCATGTCTAGTTGCTTAGCTGCCTCCTTCCGCCTCCTCATCTTTCCTTCTTTCTTTGACACCGAGGCTCCAATTCCTATCTTCTCACAATACACTGGAGGAAAGGCGATTTTGACCGACTGAAATGAGCAGAGTGTAACAAAACTGCGCGGGATCGAAAGTTCAAACCCATCTCACGAATACATGTCAGGAAACTTCCACCCCATCGCGATAAACTAGCCGCGGATAGCTTAGGGAATCGCCATAATGCTGGCTAGCTCTCCTTTATGCTTGCAGCAACATTGTCGCTGTGCCTACTATAGCTTCCTTGCTACCTTCCTCCTTACATTACGCCAAAAAACGCTTGGCAAGTAGCCTTCTGGTACCTTCATACATACACGGTGACATTTATACCATGGGATGAAAGATTTACGTGTAGCCTCGCTCATTGCTAGCAGTAATCACCGCTATAAATAAAAGCAGGAAACAGCTTTACGCGTTGCCTGTTACTTTCGTACGTACGTAATTATAATGAACTGCAGCATGCAGCATTAGCATGTAGCCTGGTGAATCATCTTACACAAACACCTATTCCCCACGGAACAGCTTGATATGCACGGACTGGAACGTGTTGTTATACATAACCGGCTACATCGTGGCATGGATAAGCCTGACCTGTAGACTGGTACCTCGATGCATGCGCGGCTAGATCGTGCAATGTGATAGCTTAAGAACTTGTGAAGAACTTGTCAAGAAGCTCTCTCGTATTACGCGGGTTTACGTTGACACATACACGCGACTACGTACACACACGACGGCACGGGACATCTAGCAGTCCGCAAAGACAACCGCACAGTCATCTCACTCTCTCTCTCTCTCTCTCTCTCTCTCTCTCTCTCTCTCTCTCTCTCTCTCTCTCTCTCGACGACGATGACGACAGCAAGTCGCCTGCTGCTGCTGCTGCTGCTGCTGCTGCTGCTGCTGCTACTACTACTACTGCTGCTGTTGCTGTCAGATTACGCTCGCACACGTTGAGTCCCAAACGCCGCATCACTAACGGCGACTTCATCAAGCTGCGCGAGCGTCGAGCTACAAACGAACTCGCCGACGTGCGTCCCTTGTTAATGCTCGACTCATCGCAGCATCGCTATATTACGGCGCTGAGTAACTCCCGCACGCCATAGGTGTTGCGTTGCGAAGCTCTGGGTTTCGTTTCGCCACCTAGCAGCTGCGTCAGCTAGCATCCCCCCACCCCCGTGTTTACACTGCCACTGGTCACGCTCCCCGTACCTGGGCGTACCTGATCCGCCGACTTGAAACGTAAAACCGAACGTAGTAATTAATGTATGAGCGGCACTTTCGGCTCCATGAGTAGTGCGGATTAGGTGGGATGCTTAAAGTTAGGTAACAACCCGCAAGAGGTCACTAATAATTCGGCATTCTAACAAGCAGCATGCTCAGTGTGGTACCTAAACGATAAAAACCCTACATCATTCAATTAAACACTAGATGCACAGGGTGGCTTCATATACGTAGTATACATAGACGCCAGAGAAAGTGACCCGCGTACTATAGGTACAGTGACTTTACATGCCTTGCGTGTGTTCCACAGGTGTGACCTTTACGTACCCCGAGCACACGAGAGAAGGACAATAATGTTGGCATCAGGGGACACGCATACTCTGATTGCACGTGATGAATAGAAGAGCCACTTTATACCGTAACTACGTCTAAAATATGTGGTAATAAAAGCGGACAGATTGACAGTAACATGGAGATATGACCGCGCGAACATGACATGGATATTAAAGCAATCAATCACACATTCATTCCGCTGATGTAAACAGATGAATCAATCACTCACTTGTTTAAACTACCAGGCCACAGTCAACCCTATCTCTCTCATCTTCACGCTCTCATCCCATAGAAAGCCCAACCCTTATTATCGCTCTCAAATATCCACACACCTAATGCCCTACCCATCCTCCCAGAATGCATATAATTATGGTTACAATAAACCGCAGTCCTTCTGTTTCTCACCCTTTTAAAGTATCAACGACAGAAAAGGTAACACCCCTGTCCTATATTTTTATGCTTCTCTTTCTCACTTTCTCGTCTCCCTCGATCTTTATCGGTGGTCTCTTCAGCTCTCTATTTTTAGCTCTCTATGTCACTCACTCTCCTTTTTGTCGCTTCCTTCCACCCGCCCCTCTCACATATCAAGCTCTAGAAATGCGCACTCCTGTTACTAGCTCACAGAAATATTTTCTATACATCAATCGACAAAGCGCCCCCTTCACGCACAAATATCATCCCCTCAGAGAATACCCTTCTTATCTCTCAAACATCAAACAACGAAAAACATGTTTCCTCTCCCTCTCAGGCCGGCCTGCACTTACATGAATCTCTGCACAAAGGAAACTGACATCACCACGTGTGGGCCTATCAGCCCTCTACCTGCGGTGCGCATGTGTGTGTGTGTGGCGAGGGTGAGGGTGGCAAGGGAGGTTCTCCCTATATACTCGCCTAACTGCATATCGGGTAAAATGCGACAGTTCGACATTGTCGCCGTGCACGTGGGCGTGCTAACACTTGCTTGTGGTGGAGGTGCGGGGTCAACTACGACCGGGGTACACATTGAGTCATTCTACTGGAACAATCAAACATCTGATCGCGCGAACAACTAATGTAAAAATTCTTATCGCAACTTTCGGACAGAGATACACGGCTGGAGCTGCTATTAGCTTCAACAAAGCCACAAATGACCGAGGTCGGCCTTGGCGACACGGTGTCGTGTAGGGGTGACTGCCAACCCGCATCCAGTAACGCGGATAGTTTAACTCCCTATTCCCCACTCCCGCCCACACCGACGAACACCAAGCAATAGCACTGCGCATCCAGAATGCTATAGATACGGCTTTCAAGTGCGTGCATTGCGAATTCGCAGCCGCGCACGCACTCATACACATTTCATGTCGTACATTCGCCCTAACCTTTTCCGTTTCTCCTGATATTCTCCGCAAAGCGACTATACGCTCTCGGAGCGAACGCAGTCGCGCTCGTCGCAACTTGACAATAGGTGTCGCTCACTTCTCCAGCGTACGCGGCCCCGGAGATCGCCGCCATGAACAAGCGAAATGTTGCGATAAATATTGTACGCGGAATAATCTGCGGCCTATACGTGTGCGGCACGCCGTCACGGGCGTCGGTAACGGCGGAGTACTGAGAGCCGCTAGTCGGCGTCTCACTATTTCTGCGTTGCATTCCATTAGTTACGGATGAAACATTTATAAATGCCGTGGCTGCGTATAAACGGAGAGAGCTAGTGTGCGAGCTATGGATCTGTATATTAAGTAAGTAAGACTTAAGTAAAACTTTATTTAACGACGGTAAAACATGTTAGGTACAGACACAATAAATTGGCGCGGACCTATCTTCCAGATGGCCGTCTCATGAGTCATCATGACCGAGATTCACAACGACATATACGTCTTATTCTGCGACACGGTACGCTCAAACAGCACTAATCGCATCTCACGAGCACTAATCGAGCCGCCGATGCTCGCGTGCTGAGAGTCAAAGCATTGAACGTACTGGTGCTGAAAATCGCACTGCTGTTGGTGCCAGTGATGAGAGCGCCATCGCTGCGTCGGTAACCGATGCGCTGGTTTATAAAACCCCTGCGGAGACCGCACAGAAAAATAGCCAAAAGTTGAGACGCCCTGATGCGTCTATAGACAGAGAATCTGTTGGGTGGTGTTCGCCTGGGCATGAATTACTTGCAGATGAAGCTGCTACGACCCCCCCCCCGCGGGTCCGTGGTTTGTAGCCATGGTATGTATACGCTCCCGCGCGCGCCCACGCACGCACGAGCGCCGAACGCAAGAACGCAAGAATTACGATGAGGAAGTCTGTAGTTGATATCCAGGAAACATCGCAAGCGAGCGGAAAGCGGCCTCAAGAAACGCACAGCTGCTGTCAGCAAGAAAGCACGAACGCGATCGCCGCTGTCACGTCACATCTCCGCCATCAACGCGAAACGGACGCGGGAAGAAATCTTTTTTTCAGAACTCGAGCACCAGGAAGAGACACTCGGCTACTTCCTGCCGACTGATGCTGACGATGCCGTGGCAACGACCTCCAGCAGTTATTCTCGGGGACAGTCCATCTGCTGGCTTCACAACACGCGGTCATCTCCAAGAGATAAGATCAGATTCCAGATATAACAGCAGCGACTTGCGCGAGAGACGGCAAATCTCTAAATAATAATGCATTCCGCGCCATGGTCATTTGCATACACAAACAACGGTCTCTGCTCGCAGAGGGCGAGGAAGCTCGAGTGTCTTCTTAGGCGAGCAGAAGTCGTGTTGCCGACGGTCGGCGGGCGGCTTGCGAGCGTCGTCGGCTGAGAGCGTGTCGAGTGTCACGCGCGCGATCTCAGACACACGCGCAGCTTCCACTGATGGGCCGTGGATTGAGTGTTAGTCCATCATCTCTCGCGCGCGCACGCTCTCTCTCTCTCTCTCTC
>NW_014577215.1:287777-291572 GCF_000485595.1 Priapulus caudatus | reverse complement strand
GCCCTCTCTCTCTCTCTCCTCTCTCCTCTCTCTCTCTCTCTCTCTCCTTCTCCTCTCTTCGCTCTGCTTCCGCTCTCGCCTCCGCTCCTATATATATATATATATATATATATATATATATATATATATTGATTTATATGCTCAGGTATAACTGATCACACAGTTATCAAGATAAGACGGGTGAATGCGGAGACGTGATATAACAGTTAAAACCGTACAAGAGCTAGTTTCACTCCTACTCATATTTCTTAGACAATACTATTTAGTATTGCACTGCAGACCCGTATTTAAATCTAGATAGCATCATAGCAGAATCTACTTCCTTCATAATCCCCGCAGATCTCCATATCTGCCGGCCTTAGTTATAATCCTTAACCGTCGCCGACGAATGCACACATACACACGCACGCACGCATGCATGCACTCATATACATAAGTACGTAAGCATGTAGGCATGGAGGCACAGACATACGTACATACGCGCCCACGGGCGAGCATGCATGCATGCACTCATATACGTAACCACGTAAGCATGCACGCACGGAGCCACGCACATACATACATACGCGCGTAACCACGCACGCACGGACGCAGACCCAGGGGCGAGCGCGCCAGGGTAATACGGCATTGACGCGATCATAATATACCGTTATGTCACGCATGGATCGTCCCAGCGCGCGCTGCACCGCCAGGGGGCGCCATTTATGCGTGCCCCGACACTGACCACGCGCTGGCCGGCCATCATCGCCACGATTCCCCTCCTTCCAGCCTTTTCTTGCAGCGACCTCTCCAACACATCTGCTGCTGCATAATTGATCGGTGGCGGTTTGTCGGCGCGGCTTTGAAGCTGCCCGGATGCCCGCCGGTCACTACTTTCCATCTCCGGCGTGTCCACCTCAGCCGCCGCTCTCCTTTCTGGCGCTGTTTACTTATTTATTGTTTGCTTAATGGCCGACACGCGCATTTAGCTTTTTTTGCGGTCGTGGCAAAATGCGGTTAGAAGTGCTATTGTTCTGCCATCGTTGTTTCATATAACCAGTTAAATGTTAAATTTGTCATTATTAACCCATGATATACCCGAGTCTGCTTTTCTGGTCTCTTTATTTCACCAGGCCATATCCGTATTTCTATGTGGCTCCCCGCCGTTCTATCACTACAATGTCGCAGTTTTCATTTTCCTCCCAAATATCGCGATATCTCTTCCTTTCTCTTTCCCTTCTTCTCCACCTGCCTTCGCTCGGTCCTCCCCTCTCTCTCCCTCTCTCTCTCCCTCTCTCTCTCTCTCTCTCTCTCTCTCTCTCTCTCTCTCTCTCTCTTTCTCCATGAACAGCTTTCAACAACATCAAGCTCTACCAAATCACCAGTAAAATCTTTACTAATTAGATGAGGATTCAAGTGCTGCACGCATCCGGCGCATTGACGCACAATCACCGCTTTTTCAAGGTAAACGGGCTTAAATTAACGGTGCGACCCCACGAGAACAGAGGTCCACACAACGTTGCGATCTGATCCCGCAGACCTATAAACCTAGAAGACGATATAGAATGCATATATATATATATATATATATTATATATATATATATACATATATATATATAATACTAGGCCGTCAGATAAGAGGAAGATGAGCGATAGAGAGATAGAGAGATAGAGAGATAGATAGATAGATAGATCAGAGTAGATAGGTAGATAGATAGATAGATAGCTTAAGATTGAATGAGATAGATAGATAGATAGATAGATTAATAGATAGATAGATAGATAGATAGATAGATAGATAGATTGATAGATTGATGGATTGATAAATTCATAAATTGATAAATTGATAAATTGATAGATTGATAGATTGATAGATTGATAGATTGATAGATAGATAGATAGATATATAGATAAATAGATAGATAGATAGATAGATAGATAGATAGATAGATAGATAGATAGATAGATAGATAGATAAATAGAAAGATTATATGGAAAGCAAGCTGTAACGTCGATGGCACTAATTATAACGTGATTTAACACTAACACGAATTGAATCGGTTACTAAACAAAGCAATGGCTAATACCGCCACCACTGTTCTTTTATTTCCTACCCAGAATGCTCTCTTCCATTCAGGTTGCGTGTATATTACCGATCCCGGTTACATGCATAATACAGCATATGCAGAGGAACGAATAAACACTACACAAGCGAAGAAGAGTCGCTGGGAACGAGAAGAGGAAAGAGAAGTGGGGAGGGGGGCACCCGTGCGCGACACAGTTCTTTCCATGCGATAAGAGCGGCATTAATCATAGCTTTTCGAATATCGGCGGTAAGTGGCTATCCGTGGAGTTGAGCCTGTCTTAATCAGCGGCGGTATTACGACGGGTATCAACGGCTAATGCCAGATACGACAGCTAGCTCTGACGTACTGCGCGTGTGCCACGGACCAAAAAAAAACTCCCCTAGGCTAGTTTAAGCAAAGACCCAGTTCCTATCTCTCGGCAACCATTTACGCGGTCGAGTTATTCAAGTCGTCGATTTACGAATACCCTACTTGAGCGAGAATTTGCGACCGAGATGTGCATATTTACGCGCAATATTTATATAAAAACGTATTTACATGACGTATTTGCATGAAGAGGTATTTACGCAAATATTTCCGATGTCTAACGGTTCCGCTACCTGTCGTAAACACTTATGTCAGCACTAAAGCTCACCGAGCCTTCACGCAAACCATATTTTAGACGAACGCACGCCTTGTCATGATCAAGGACACAGAGCTGGAATATTAACCACTCCCCGTCGGTCACGCAATTCAGGCCCTGGTACGCAAACTCGATGTCATTAATCGATAGGAAAAATCGATTGATTTCTAGGAAAAAACCCGCTCTCGTCCTCTCGAACCAGAATACATGGTTCAAACATGATGCAATCGAGCAGCCATAAACTGCATGAAAGGCGCTGTATCACAGAGCGTCCATCACAGAGACCCACGCTGACCATGCACGCATAAACATACATATATCACACATACAAACATATACATCTGAACATAACACACAAATACACAGATGTGCACCTATATATGTAACACAAGTATACACCCAGACCGATACATGTACACGCCTGTGTGCGTGTGCTTCTAACTACATACACAATCTCTATATATATATATACACACATATATCACACAAACACATACGGAGTACTAATGCCTTGCTTCATTGTTCACTGCTATACGCGGGCATCGCCGGTACAGATAGGATAAGCGGATTTTGCAGGCTTCCCGAAATAGTCGCTAGGCAGATAAGAACGCCATTTTCAGATCTGAGACACTCATTTTATTGCCATAAGCAGATGGCGCGCGTGATTCCTCCGTTCGCTTCAACATGCGACCAGGCTGGTAGAGAGAATCGTGTAGGAGTAATCGCATGCGACTTCATTCTATCTCATACATCAGTTCTCGTCTGTCGAGGACGTGCTATACGGTTTCATATAGCAATGGTTTTTCGACGCATTTATCGACAGGCTAATCGATGATGAATATAAACTGCCGCCGCAAGCTCCTGCAATGGGATTTCTCTCGGCGTCGATCCCATGCAGCAATCACTTTCACGTAATTAATGCCTAGCAACGGTTAAATTCAGTTTGATTTGCATTACATGATGGGTGTAGCAAATATCCCTGTATATTTACACTATACGTATATTACACTATATATATATATATATATATACCATATATATTACACTATACGTATATACACTATATATATATATATATATATATATATATATATATATATATATA
>NW_014577215.1:283482-287752 GCF_000485595.1 Priapulus caudatus | reverse complement strand
AACGCATTTTCGATCTGAGACACTCATTTTCTATGCACTCAAGCAGATGGCGCGCCGTGCTTCTCCGTTGCGACTTCAACATGCGACAGGATGTAGAGAGATGCGTAGGAAGTAATCGCATGCGACTTCATCCTATCTCATAGCATCAGTTCTCGTCTGTCGAGGATCGTGGCTATCGGTTTAGTTAGCAATTGGTTTTGTCGACGCATTTATCGAAGGCTTAATCGATGATGACATATAACTGCCGCGAGCATCCTGCAATGGATTTTCTCTCGCGAGTCGCGATCCATGCGTGGCATCACTTTCACGTAGTGTAATGCGCCTCGGCACGGCTAAATTCAGTTGATTTAGCAAGATTACATGCGGAGGCAGATGGTGAAAATGATCGCTGTATATTTACACGCCTATAGGTATATTACAACTATAGTTATTATATACTTCATATTTACATAGGTGTTTACACCGTATACGGTATATTACACATATACGTATGTTATATATATTATATATTATATATAGATATATCGCTATCTATTATTATATATATATATATACGACTATATTTACACTATACGGCGATACTTTATATACGGCTAGATACTATTGCACGCGCAGGGTGCGTTAGGACCACGCTGGTTTAATGATACCAACAGCTGAGCTCGAATCCCCTCTCTCTCGCAGCCTTCCTTCTGCTCGCCCATATTCTGTGTCTCTCTGGATTTAATCTATCTGATCGGTCTCTGCTCTGTCTCTCGGCTAAATCCTGTGGCGCTCCCCGCTCTCGTTCGGCGCTCTCGCCAGCTTATTAAATATTTTTTATGAAATGTAGAAGGACACACGTCGAGAGGCAGTAAGAGCAAGACGGATTGTTAGTAGGTCGCACACTTATCAGGCGCGATATGCGTCGAGAGATGTATGGGTGGTGAGAGATATTTACTTCTCACGCATCTGACACCGGCCGTAGAAAGAAACGACGTGGATCATGCCAGTTAACGCAACGGCGACAGGAGAAGAGTACTGCTTGCCGAAAAAATCTCAACGGAAGCAACGCGAGAATAATTGGCTTCTGCATTTTTAAGGGCGGGGACCAGATCAAGAAAGCGGATTCAAATAAGTCGACGGCAGTAATAGACGTGGCGTTTTTTACGATGACGCTCGACGGAAATTCGCTGCGAACATATCCACTATTGGCCATGGCAATTATCATTTTTTGCACTACAGTAAGGCAACATGGCGTGGTAATATTTAAATCGATGGCAGGTTCGTATTGATTCCCTCATTTTGTTCGCAATTGCAATAAAGGGAGACGAAGGGCGTTTTTATAGCTCCGGCTTGGACATGTTATTCTCTGCTGATCGTTTTTAGATTGAAAGTAATGATGAACCGGTTCGCGGTGGCACGTCATTGTCGGTGCGCCACAGCGAGGCAGCGATAGGTAACGAGCAATATCAGCATGATGGCTCGTTCACCGACCAATAGTTTAGTTGTGCAATGTCTTCATTCACGGAAAACGAACAACGCAGTGCATTACGACTGTAAGCTGAAGGGACATAAGAAGGACACACAAAGGAATGCATGGAGCACACAGCAAGCAAACACGCCCAACACACCCGCGCACGCAACCCAACGCACGCACCACAAGACCACACACAGCAAACACACACACACAGACCACGCAGAAAGACAGCGCCACAACACACCCGGCGCGGCACACCACAGCGACGCACTACAGAACACACACACAACACAACACAGCACACACACACGCGCGGCACGGCACACACGCATGCACGGCACGCACGCCACGCAACCGCACGCCGCCCCACACACACACACACAACCCGCGCACCGACCACGCTGACGCACGCACGGTCACGCACAACACACAAACAGCACACACCCCCCCCCACACACACCATACCAAATACCAGCACAACACGCAAGGCGCACACACACACACAAAACACCAACACCGCGCACGCCCAACGCATGTACGCAGCGCACGCACGCACGACGCACACACAACCACACACACAGCCACACACACAGCATCGCCAAATTACCAACACATAACACACGACCACACAACACAACAAACACTGCAACGCACACACACCCGATGCGCGCACGCAGCACACACCACACACACACCACACCACAATCACACATTCCGACGACTACACACATACCACACACACAGACACACACACACACACACACACACACCCAATGCACGCACCAACCACACACATCGCGCGCAAGCAGCACACCCACACACACACACACACACACACACACACACATGCGCGCGCGCACACACACACGTATATATATATAAATATATCCACGTGACACCACTTCTCCATACAATGGCCATCACGTTTCCCATTATCACCCAACGTGAATGGGAGTGAAATGCTCAAATGTCAGCCTTTCCGTAAAAATAGACAATAATGATGCCGGTGACCTAGCATCACTTACATCGCATACCGCGTCTACGAGTGAGATAACGCTGTCGAATCTGGGAATCGGAACAAATGCGCTGCCTTTATGTCAATGGCAACAACAATGGAAGCCAGAGAACGAGAAAAATCCTACAATGCTGTCACTTGTGCATGCAGACAATAGTGCTGTATATAGGTATATAGGTAACGGAGTGAAGCCCTGATGTCATTGCGCTATAGTCTTACATTGAGCAACGCTCATCGACATCTGGTGAAGGTTTGCTAAATGAAACACGAATGACATCTGTCCGCATTTCCCCTGCGGATGCATCACAAATGAAGTGTACAGAAACCTTAAACTTCCGAGCAAGAGAATGTTCAAAAAAAGACCCAACTCAGTGGATGAGTTATCGGTTTATGTGAGTCACTGCGAAGCGTGATTATTTCGCCACCAATTCTTAGTAAACGGGTTGAGACACTGCAAAAAAACTGTCTAAATGTCATATGAGATCAGACAAGTTCCAGATTTCAGAATACGTCTTTTAGAATTTACGAATTTTCTACCGGTAGAATTAAATGAAATCATTGAGCTTCCAGGACAACTAACGTTGATTTTCAAAAACAATAGGTAGTAGTTTCCCAGCGTCCTTTAGCGGACATATAACGAAAGTCAGTAAGCGTCCATATTTACTCCTTGCCGCTCTCTTCCACAGCCTGAATGAGCAAGAGACGAGGTTTACGTGAGCGGCACGTGTACACCTCATGACGAAAGATGTTTGACAGGCTTCTGATCACGTGCCTAGTGTAGTCACTGACAGCTCGCGCGGCGCACGCACGGAGGGTCGTGCACATGGCTGCGCAGGCACTCACAGACGGGCATTTGATCACGTTTCGGTCCAGACGGGGCGGTGGGTGGGGACAAAATCTCTATACGTGATTATTTCGCAATCGCCGCCTGGCGGACGGCTGTCAACTAGCTGTCACTTGAAATTTCGGTACATGGAACAGTTATGGCCAACCGCATGCGACCGTACGAGATCGCCTCCTCAGTAATGGAACGCTGCCACAAAAAGAGCTTTTTATGCCAGCTTATGCGCTTATGTGCGCGCCGTCCTGACGAATTCGCTTAATCTGCAAATGCATTTAGTTCACCTATTCGCGGCACTCTCGGAACCGCGTTTAATATGCTGCGCAGTGAATAGCATCTTGCCGTGGCCATCGTCTTCTACACAGCCGGAGGAGTAGATGCCTTCGCCGCACGACGCCGCTACGGCTGGAGAAGGAAACCGAGGCATCCACCCGCGTGGACCGCCAGGCAGCATCCGACACACCAACCCTCTCGGTCCCCCGTGGCCATGTGTCTTTGACATTGAGCCTGATTCAGCCCGATTCCATCGCTAGTCCCTTTCAGAATGCCTGTTTGGGGCAGACGGACAATTCTTCTAGCGCGACCGACGTTTCCATTCATCGAGCGTGCAGCATCCATCACTGGGATGCGGGCGACGCACTGATCCGTGCATTGCATCCGCCCTTTATAGGCGGACGGATAAAGCCCAGCGCACATTGCCGAACATTTTGCTCAAAAACATTATCGTAGCAATGTTCCATGCAATGTTCGGTGAAAAAAGTCGCCGAACATTTGTTCCGAACAATGTTTCTGAAGATCGGAAATGTTTGATATCTCAAACATTGTTCGTCGAATGTTCGTCAATGTGCGCTGAATGTCGAACAATTCTAGAAACATTTGTAAAGTAGTAACCAATAGCAGCACGATATGTGGTCACATGATTTTTGTGTACAATATGGCGTCTGCTATATCGCTGCCA
>NW_014577215.1:277021-281082 GCF_000485595.1 Priapulus caudatus | reverse complement strand
GATGGGATGGGATGGGATGGGATGGGATGGGATGGCAGGGAATGGGATGCATGCATGGATGCATTGATGGATGCATGGATAGATAGATAATTAGATTTTTTTGGGTATTTTCCTTTCAACCAAGCGGTCACCAACTGAGTAACGCCACTGATTTCCCCGGGCAACGCCGGGTATCCCGCTAGTATATATATAATTATTAATATGTACTACTGTTTCACCGCGTATATATAGTAACAGCACCCGATACCTGACGACGCGCCTTCATAATGCGTAACGACAGCAGCAAGGGTGTACGCTTATACATGTGGATTGCTCATTTGATTAATTAGAAATCAGTGTAAGTTCATCAACTCGCTGAATTCGAAAACCACTGCAGCTGCAGTAAGTGCCGTTGTTTTTTGCGTTCACAGGTTTGTGCGCCGTGAGTGTGTGTGAGTGCGTGCGCGTGTGTGCGTGTGTGTGTGCGTGTGGGTACGTGCGTGAGTGTGCGTGAGTGCGTGTGTGTGTGTGTGTGCGTGCGTGCGTGCGTGCGCGTGAGTGATCGTGCGTGTATGTGCGATACTTTACATTGGCAGGAATCGCTGAAGTAATTCGTTGTTGCGATGCACTTTCACAATGCACTGTGCCCAGCACAGTGGGCCTAGACTCGTGTTCTGTGGTGCAAAGCAAGGGGACGACATCTGTGGACTGTTTCCTCTGAGATGAAGCCATGTTGGTTCTGTTTGAAAGAGCTACGTCTCGTAGAGGGAAGATAAGACAAGCTACAGCCTGGCATTTACCATCCACCTATGCGACTATATGGTCAATAACGGGCACTCTGCCAAAACGCAGGCCGTGACAAGCAACATAGCAAGCAGCAGTCGTTGCGCACCAACAACTGCTCCATGTTTCTTTGATAACTCAACTCCATGCATTGCGTGACACGAAACTCGCCTTGCTTTATTGACCAGTAAACGTGCAAGCACTCACGCGCACTCACTCTCGCAGCACCACACGCACGCACCGAACACGGCACACGCACACGCACACGCACACATCGGCACAGCTACACGCACGACCACACGCACACGCACAACGCACACGCACGCACACACACACACACACACCACACACCGCGCGCGCGCACCTTCGACAGACACACGCCTGCGCACACAACACGACCCACACAACATGTAGCGGTGGAATATCACGATGGTCTGAAACACCGGGCGTATTACACGACACACATACACACATAGCACACACTACACACACACACACACACACACACACACACACACACCACACACACACACACACACACACACACATTACACACGCACGCATGCACGCACATACACCAGTTCTCTTTCTCTTTATTTCTCTCTCGCGCTCTTTCTTTGTCTCTTTCTTTCTCTCTCCCTCTCTCAGTTCACCTCAGTCGAAAAAACGAAAAGGAAAATCGACAAAGCGGCCGGTGCTTGGCCCGCTGGGCTCGCTGCCCGCCTCGCACGCATCGCGCATGCGCAGGAATTTTTTTTGCACAGCCGAAGATCGAACAGTAATTTAGTTTACATTTGTATGCGATTGCACGGCGCAATGTTCTGTAATTGTTTAAATCTCGAATCGATGCACGCTGACGTGCGTGCGCGCGCGCTCTCTCCATTCATGATCATCTGTCCCCATATCCGCGCATAGATTGGCGAGAGGCCCAGCCGACGGTGGTGACAGATATGCTAGGTTCACACTGGCGATTTTTTGTCGTAGAATCGAGAAATTGCCGCGATTTTTAGCGATTTTTCGATTTTCCAACTCAAAATCGCTAGTGTGAACAGAAAGGTTGAGAAGTTGAAAAATCGAGAAATTGATGTGTCGGGAAAATAGAACGTGTTCTATTTTTCTCGATTTTGCCCGACACTTTGTCATGAAAACGTAGAAGCGCTGCGCGCTGATTGGCCAGTTCACAAACAAACAAACAAACACACAAACACACAAACACACAAACAAGCGCGCAGATACACAAACACACAAACAAGCGCGCAGATACACCTGAGACAAATGAGAGACGACCCTCGACGCCGTGCACGGTTCATGTCACATTCAAATGACGTTCGAATGTAAACTATAGCGTGCAGTCTCACTTGAGAGCGATAAAGCGAGGGGGAGAGTGGGTGTATCTCTCTCTCTCTCGCTCTCTCTCCTCTCTTATTAACTGGTATTTAGTCAGAACGTATCGATCGAGTCATTTATTCTAATAATGAGCAGAGGCTGCTGTTGTGACGCTGGCGGTCAGGAACACCCTGACCACCTACGGTCAGGGTAACCGGGGTAACCACCGCACCACCTACGGTCACGGTAACCGGGGCGAATACCGCGCGTACTCACGACGCACGAGCGCCGACAGTGTTCCTTGAGATTTTCAAATAAAAGAGCGGTTTGTGGAGTGCGGGCATTTTATTCGATATCTATCACGTCGGTAGAATTTATTAGGATGACTGTCGACTCCTTACTGCTCTTCTGCGATTGCAAGACGAATCGAAGTAACGTTCGTTTCCCCGGGTAGAGATAAAAAAATTTAACAAATCGCAGACCCGCCATTGAAATGTCCTGTGGGGATTGATTCCGTTTGAAAAGAACATCCTAAGCAACGAAGTACATTATCTACTTGTAATATTTGCCACGTGTGTGGATAACGACCTCTAGTTCTAAACGTAAAAAACATAAATATCACAACGCACATGTTGTGATATTGTGCTCGTTCTAACAACGTCTATTCACGGCACCTCGCTCACAGACAAAACATTTTAAAGCCATAATTTCGTGAATTAACTAGTGTTTTCCCCACTTTTATGATACCCACCGTTATTACTTGAGTAACAGCAACTGTCTAGAGTAACGAAAGATTGTATTAGAACATTCGTATTCCCCAAAACGTGCGAGTATCGAACACGTTCGATCACCACCGCCTTTTCTTGTAATTTTGGACCAGTTAGTAGCGCCAGCTATCGTCCATAGGCTTACACGTCTCTCGCACAATCTCGTTTGCACCGACAAATTACAAGTTGACACATGTATCTAACAAATCTCGCGACTCGATGTTTCGTCGCGTTACGATGTGTTCATATCCAATTTCCTATGCTATAACTGCATAAAATCTTAGTGTTTTTCAAGGTAGTGTAATCAGTGACATATCTGCTGTGAGGTGAAACTATATTTCGCTATATTTTATTCGGATTGAGCGTTTCTGAGCAAGAATCTCGCAAAGATTACTTTAAAGTACCACCTTCCCGGCACGCCTACCGCTACGTCATCACAGCGCACAGCTGCCGTACCCTTCGCATGCCTTCCCCTATGCCCATGCACGCATGATGATGCAATGTTCTATTTTTTTCCCTTTTTTTTCGCGGCCGCGCGAGGGTTTTCGTCGCCGCGGGGCGCTGTACATGTTACACGATCCCTCACCATCAGCCATCGACGCCGCTGGTACACTACACTCGTCAGTCCCATCAGAGATACTGACAGCGAAATGTAAAATTTTATAACTCACCAATCATTCATCAAACGACGCCGCCTTGTGAGGTGGGTGTGGGTAATTCTGCAGCACTCCCACCGGAATGCCCAAAGCCACGATCGCATGCGGCTCTCACTAGATCTAGATTTCCGAACGTAGCAAGAGCCGACGAGTCTCGTTAAAAGAAGCCCAATCAACATCACCAACTGCCGATTTGCTCTATAATAATAGTTAGAGAAACCGAATTGCGTGTGAGGCGTTTATGGTTTTTGAAGCCTTCACCTCGATCTTTTTGTGTTCTCTAGGGAAGCTAGACAATCGTCTTCATGCTAGCGTTCGTTAAGTAGTCTGAGGAGAAGTCAGCGAGAAATTAAGGTGCAGTCCGATGATTCATGCTTGGCAAAAAGAGATGGAGACATATAAGCTAGCGAGATAGAGAAAGAGAGAAAGAGAGCGAGAGCGAGAGAGAGGGAGAGAGAGAGAGAGAGAGAGAGAGAGAGAGAGAGAGAGAGAGAGATGGATGGATGGATGGATGGATGGATGGATGGATGGATGGATGGATGGATGGATG
>NW_014577215.1:254441-269441 GCF_000485595.1 Priapulus caudatus | reverse complement strand
AATACTAAAAAGATATTCCTTCGTGCTTCGAATTTTTTCAATCGAATGCAAGTCCGATGACACACAATAGGTGTCACTACGCAAACGAGGATTACATTCGCCAGTTTTCTCAAGTTTACGTGATCTAATTTAAAAGGCAAAACTTAAAACGTAATGATTCATCATTTTGCCGCCTTGAATGGCTTTCATTTATCACCACTTGACAACCAAAATGTTTCACTGTGCACAGCTCAATCTGATACCAACCGGGAAGAAATCCTGGATCTTCATCTACATAGTCATCACCATAGCAATCATCAGATTATGTTCAGCCATCTAAACACATAAGCATCAAGCATAAGTTGACACATATCAGTGATGTCGGCAAGGACTTGTTTCGTGAAACCTTGTGCTTGCAACAACACACTAGGTGCTAGTCGGGCCCTGCACATCACAAACAAAATCATATACTCAGTTTCTTCACTAAAATTTAACCGATGAACTGTGGCCTTTCACATCCAAAAAAAAGTATAGCTATGCTGCATATACATCGAAAAATGACTTTTTAGGCTGCTTTCGAAAACCCATGAAAAATGTATACAAACACACTGAAAAAACGTTTCTCGCTATATTCGCCGGCCCATCTCCTAAAAATACTACATCTGCCATCTCGCTTTGTGACTATGTTTAAAGTAAGTCTATATTTTTTACAGTAACCCTATACTCCGAATCCGACCACAAAAGATGTAGACCTGGATATCGTTAGGAAACAGACACCCGAACCACAGACAACGACTGAAACCCCAGCGACATGGTAATAATTATAAGGCATGAAAACGAAGCACAAAAATGTCTGATAGTTCCTCGCGAATTTTTTAAAAGGAAGATTTCATCGCTTTCATTAATTACTTATTCATTAGGCTTGTTAATAATGCATAGGGCAGTGTGTGCATTAATTCTCTAAGTAGGCAGATGGCCAAATTTCTCTACTCACTAAGAAATCCTTCAAACTCATACCTATTCAGAACATTCAAATGCTTTCATCACAACATGCAGCCGAAACGCGGCTTAACCACGCTTGCTAAGCGCTAACTCCAAATAGCGCGAGCCATTTGGTTAACTTGTTAATGGGTACTCTCCTTAATTCAGTACTCTTTGTGGCTCAGTAACCTAGCTTACTTAAATCTGTCGCTAACTCGGAGCACTGTATTTCACTATTCCAAGCTAAATGCTCTGGCTAACATCGTACTCTATGTTACGTAGAACCTACCCTTCTTTAGCTGAGCACGATAACTATGCAAGAACATTAAGGTTATGCCCCGGTGCTTCCACGTTGGTCCGCGTACAGTACAAACAGCTCATTCGATATTTTAATTTCCAGGAGAGATCAAAATAAAGATCGTGCTTGCCTTTTAAAAACTGCGCGACAATGACTATGCTAATTAAGCAATCGCAAATTGGTTGCCATTCCCAAATGCCCCATCCAGCGGGTTACAAAGATGCGCGCCAGCGTGCTACGTACGCTCTTACTCAGACGTCACACAAGCGTTTGAATACCCTGAGAAGAAACGAGCGAGGCGCCTGTATCCCGCACAGGAGAAATGCTGCCCCGGGGTGACAAACGACTTCTCCGGATGCGTGCTACGTCAGAGATAACATCATCATTGAAGGACGCTTGCCCAGCCCAGCTATAAATTTATTTTAACTTGCTATAAACGCTGCGCTAAGATGGATACATTTTCGGGTGTTATCACGCAGAAATAAACTCCCCGCGCTTTTGCAATAACAATGAGCCGAAAGTTTCAACAGCAGACGCGATAATCTTGCCGGAAAAAAGATATTTCCATTCGCGGGTTTTTAAATTACGATCTTGCCTGACAGCCAGCATTCTGCTTTGCGGAGGCTGCAGGCAGCTCTTTATTTCCCCGTGCCAAATGGATTCACAACAAGTAAATGAAATTACTACTCTCCGAAGATTTCTCACGTAATTAAATAATCAGGGCCGTTGCCACGCCAGCCGGCCGCGTATTACAAAGAATTGATGAAAATGCACGCAGTCAAACCCACGACGTAGGCAATTTACGGATAGAGAACATCTTTAGCCTATACACTGAGCACGCGTGAATCATCTACTAAAAAGAAGCCCTGTGCATTACCGTGTACCGCTGTACACACGCTCGCGCGGAAAACATCTGAAGAAGAAACACTAGACTACCGTGCACACACGCTCGCGCGACAGAGAGCTACGACAGAGACGAATCTACCCTACCGTGCACACATGCTCGTGTGGAAATGATGCATTGCTGTCAAAGCCAATTTTTCACTTTGTGAGAAAGTGAACGCAATTTCAAGGTGGATAGAGGCAATCGATTTCCAAAGCTTTACAACACCCAAGTATTCGCAATGCCATAACCAGGCAGTAAATAGATCGCCTACGCTGTAGCTGACTGCGAGGCATGGTCGTGCACGCCCTAAGTGCAAGCGTGCACCAACGCGGACACACATAGAGCCACGTCTCTCTCTCTCTCTCTAGAGTAGAGAACACTCTCACACCTGACTCAACTGTGTCGGCTACACCTCTGCGTACACCTATTTGGCTTGCCACTCGCCCCATCACCTTACCACGACCAACCTCGGTCTCCATTCCCAGTCAACAGTAACAATCTCCAGTCTCCTTCCCTGACCTCCGCCAAACCCCAATTTTCCCGGAGGAAATTTAGATTTACAAATGCTGCACAGATTGAGTTATCCACAGGTTGTGACCGGCCGAGTTAATTCACGGAACACCCGACACGTTCAGCGTCTGTTGTCAAGCTGCCCAACACACACACGCACACGCACACGCACACGCACACGCACACGCACACGCACACGCACACGCACACGCACACGCATAGACCGCGCAGCACGCAACCACACACACACACAGCTCAACTCACTCACATCACGGTCATTCACTCACGTCATAGTCAGCCCTTCACAGGCACGGCATGTCATGCACATACGCCCGGCTTCCTGAGGCTCTCCCTTCCTCGCGTCGGGCTCGACTCACTCACGTCAGCTGCACGTGCACATCACTCACAGTTCGAGTACACGCACGGCAGCGCAAGCGACGGGCACCGCACGGCATGCACACACGCACGCTTCCTCTCTCCCTTCCTCGCTCGCTCACTCACTCACTGACGCACTTACTCACTCACTCACACACTCACTCACGCACTCACGCACGCATGCACGCACGCATGCACACACGCACGCTTCCTCTCTCGTTCGCTCGCTCGTTCTCTGTTGGCAGCGGAGGATGATGCAAAAATTTGTCGCTACGGAATTGAAATGATTTTCCCATTTACGTCGTAACCGAATTACACCGATCGGCCAATTTTCCATTATAGGTCTTCCCATCGCCTCATATCACCTAACACGAGAGTGAGCCACTGTTTTCCAGCATTGTTGCGTACGCGGGAGACAGTTCGCGAGCACCAGTGTACCTGTAATTAGTGTAGCCTCACCTGCGGCCAGTGTGCAACCAGAATCATGTACTAAGCAGCGCCATATCGTTAACAACTGAGCATGCTTCGACACATTAACATATAGATTGCTCAGGACCCATTGAGAGGTCGCTATACTTGATGTATCGTATGCATGAGGATAACGGTTCATATTTAAACACAAGATCGCAATCGTTTAGGCGGTGCATTAAAAAAAATTCTAACTGCTGCAGTAGGCATGCAACGGTGGCTTTAATCAACTGGATTTCTGTTTAATTAAAATTAATGAGCCAGCTGCTATTTACTAAAAGAATGGGCACACTTAGACACTACACGAGATCAAAGGAATAAGCGGTGAATTCCCTGCAGATAAGGTTTTGTTAGGCCACGGACAAAATTACCAGGGAAAATGTGTATACTAACGTTTTAAATCAACATGAAACAAACGCAAATATAAACTACTCATAATGAGGGACTGAGCAAACAATAAACCATTATGTTTGTCTTTCATCAAATGCATATTCAATATGATTCCATTGGGTCACCTATAACTATTTAAGAATCTAATTACATGAATGAGAAAAATCTGAAGCAGGGTGCTCCGCGAGCAGAGCTGTGTTCACATGCGAGTCACGCCCCAAGCACGTGTCTCGACTGATACACCTAGTAATTACACGCGATAAAAGCAGGCATCCACAGACTCCCATGCACGTGCTTGGAAACACACGTGGCTACGCATGATACCGTGCACGCACACGCGCGCACACGCGCGCGCGCACGCGCATCATGCACGCAAACCACGCACGCATGCAGCAACCAGTTACTTGAATGTGTTTACACCGAATCAAACCTGACGTTTGCCACCAGCTCCGCGTTTCTACCGCACAAAGCGCCATGTGAAGGTGATGGGGGGGGGGTATCCGCACCCATGCGCGCGTGTGCCCGAAGACAGCTTTGGCTTCCTTGTCCTGTATCCACCTCACCAGTCGTCTTCTGTTTCCCTACCTTGTGATCATCTGTGATTAGACCTGCAGCTACTGACTCATGGCCTACATATCCATCATATATTTCCTCGCCCCGCAGGCACGCGCTTGTCTCACAGCTCTATGCATCATCTGCCTTCTAGTCAAGTAGCCACTGCCTTCTCGGCTGCGCACTTGCTTCGTCTCTTCGGCTCACAACTTCTGTTTCCTTACCATTGTTCTCCTGCCTCCTCACCCTTCATCCTCCGCCTCCTCACCCTCCATCCTCCGCCTCCTCATCCTCCATCCTCCGCCTCCTCATCCTCCATCCTCCGCCTCCTCACCCTCCATCCTCTGCCTCCTCACCCTCCATCCTCCGCCTCCTCACCTTTCATCCTCCGCCTCTTCACCCTTCATCTTCTCCACTTCCTCGCCTTCCCTTACTTCGCTTCCCTTCCCTCCTTCCATTCCTTCTTTTCTTTCCTTTCCTTTTCTTCTTTTCACTTTCTTGCTTTTTCGCTTTTATGTTTTGGCTCCTCACCCTTCATCCTCACCCTCTCACTGCTTGTCTCGCTACGTGGACCACCTGTTAGCGCGATAGCGCGCCACATATTCACGGTGCCTGCACCATTAGATAGGGCGCGTGTATTGCGCGCAAGCACGAGCATAGCACCGCGGCCCGAGAGCGCGCATTCAGACACTCTCAGCTATATTAGCCGATAGTAAGTGGTTAGATGAAAGTGTCACCCAGTTTCTGAAATCCAGTTCTGTCACCCAGCCGATCGTTCGTTGATCAAGTTCGCGCCGCTCTGCCGCCGTCGTCATCGTCGTCGTCGTCGTCAGCGTTGTCGTTGGCGTCTTTGTAGTCGTCACGCGGCTGTCGTCATCGTCGTTGTCGTCGTCAGCGTCATCATTGGCGTCTTTTAGTCGTCACGCGGCTGTCGTCATCGTCGTCGTCGTCGTCGTCGTCGTCATCGTCGTCGTCGTTGTCGCCGCTACCGATCGCTATTGCCGCGTGCCGTAGACATTAACCTCTCTGGGGTCGGCGCCCCACGACGCCGCGTCGTAAAACAGTTTGTTGTTTGTCGCGCCGCTGGTTCATCGGTCGACCAGCAATCACGCGATGAGCACGTGCCCCGTACCGGCTGCGCGGCTGCTGCCACACACACGAGCCAGCGTCCGCACAAAGCAGCGTTTATTCTCCAGCTCCTCCTGAGAGAGAAAAAAACGAACGAGAACGGAATCGCGTATTCAGCCCCGAAAATCCGTCGCTTATCGGCGGGAATCTAACGGCGTCTGCGATCAGCCGCCGTCAGCAGCGACAGTACCTCACCTGACAACGCACAAAGGCGGCGTCGAGCAATCCGATAAAAAACGGGAGTTTGAATATTGAGGGGAAACTGACCGTAATCCGAGGCCTCGCCGATAACGCACGCGAACAAGGGAGCCATTATCATAAATTATAATAAATCACTGCGAATTTATATCAAAGGAAACTCGAAAGATGATGGATTACCGAAGCGAATTCATGCAACACGCGAGAAAAACACTAATTACTTTCTGGCACGTTGCCAATCAATTACGGCCGGAAAATTTATAAACGGTATTCCCGATGCGTGATGGCCGTGGGCTATATAGCTTGGAGGGCTATATGAACCAGTTGGACAGAAATTGCGTCGAGATATTTGTGCAAACACACGAATCTCGCCAGCGCATTACCTCACATGAATCACGCTTGCCTCACGCGATCATCACGCGTCCGTGAGCGCATCACGTGATGCATGATTGCCGACGGTCGCGACGCATTCTGCGCCGACGCGACACAATATGAAAGCGACCGTCAGAACGGAGCTGGGTGTCAATTCTAGAACTTCCCACTCCGAACTTTGCCGAACATTCACGAATTTTGTCGAGTTACTTCCGAGTGACGAAGCTCGCTACTAACGTAAGATTGGTTATTAAAGTCATGTGAGATCGTGTCACCTGTGTATAATGGGCTAGTGTGTCTAACAAGACGAATGTGTTTTCCTATGCTGGGTATCAGACATTACATGGTGACCATTACGAATAGGACCAAATCTTTATGAAAGGGGCTATCGCTCAATTTACGTTACTGCAAATACTGCCTGTTCGCTATCACCACTGGTTCACGGTGTATGGTTTCACGTAGGAGTGCTAAGTCACAATCCACTTACCCCTATTCAACCAGTCTCAGCTTACCTCACGCACCACGTGACCTGCCGTAAACTAAGATGGCGCGAACCAAATTAACAGGCCACGAGATCGTTAACAACATACTCAAAACCGGCAACGTTTAAACGATGAAAGGCTTACTAAATCACCAACATATCTATGGAAATATAATGGTTGATATTTTTCATGTAATCTTACAATATTAGCAAGAGCTTTTCTAGCAGATCTTTTGTCGTACATAGTTTTGACTTCTTCCACTGCATTCTATGGAACAGAGCCACGTTGGGAAAAATCAAAGAAATTGCATGAACCAATATTGATCTAATGTTATTCTGCAATGTATTGTAGGAAGCCAATATGTCGGTCCCGACGTCACGCAGTATTCCTCCCATTAATTTGATGTGCAAACGTAACGTTATTTACGCTGACAAATATTCGAAGATATACTCCCTTTTATAGGCGAAAACGTACTTAACCTAATCTATAAGCATAACACTGTTAAAACAAATACTAGCGCCGAAACACGATTCGTTAAATCTAAGAATTTTATGGGACTGCCTAACATTGCCCGGATGGCTGACGGCATTGGCATACCACCAATAATGTGATATACCATCTCCAGCACGTTAAAGTTAAACCAACTATCTGCAGTAATATGAAGCAGGACACTAAACCTCTAACGTCTGCTCCAAAACTGTGATAATTTATTATTTCACGTTTTGTAATGCGGGAGGAAATTAACTCGTACGTGTACAGCTGCCATATATGACAGGATCTCCCTCTTGCTTTCTTTCTTTCGTTCTCTCTCTCTCTCTCTTTTATTCTTTTTTTCTCGCTCTTTTTCATTCTGTGCTCTTCTTCAAAATTACGAATAAACCCAGCGGGAAGATGCCGCAATTAATACTGCTCGCATAATTAATTAACCTTAAGATTGTAACGTAATTTGCATGCTGGTAATTATGTTAGAGATTTACGTCTGCCATCGTCAGAATCCGTTCTGATTGGTCGATGACAGGCGACACACAAACACGCTCTTCACTGGCGCCATCTGTCAGGGACTCCGCCACGTCATTATTACAAATTTTTCGTCTGATATCACCGCCACAGAGAGACCCTGCTAAAGTATTTAAAGTTGGAGATCTGGCGACTAATTTATTAATAGTATTGTCATTTAACTAACGGGATTAGTGGCTGTCCTTCTTAATTCGTCTAGCATGAATCGGGTCGTTAGCAGCTAGGAGTGTAACAATGCATCGATTAATCGAAATAGTGATTAGTTCGACAGAAATGCATCGATGGCAAAGTAAAACATCGATAACTATGGCCGATAGCTCACTAAACAATCGATAGTTTTCGACAATTTCAGTATTAGCTATTTGCCAGGTTAGTTTACTTGCCAGGCAAAGCAATGTACAATATAAATTACTAATACATAATTACATAACACATTAATAGTATCGTAATTGTATCAATAGTATTTCAATCACATCAATAGTATCTGCAATAGCGTTTCAACTATCGCAATACTATCCCAATAGTGGAATTTCACCCACTAGTCACACACGCACGCACGCACGCACGCACACACACACACACACACACACACACACACACACACACACACACACACACACACACACGCACACGCACGCACGCACGCACGCACGCACGCACGCACGCACGCACGCACGCACGCACGCACGCACGCACGAACGCACGTACGCACGCACGGACGCACAATGGTTAAAATGCCGTGATGTGTAAACCGCGTGAACATTTTGCTAATAGTTTCGTTGTTATTCACGAACTCGGTATTTCGCAGAAATATCGGTAACACTCGCACGACAACCAGCATGACGACGTTAGCAATAGTGATAATGCAACAATAGCAGCAGCAGCAGCAGCACCGCTGAGCTTTCTAGTTCGTTTCGTTTAATGGCCACTAATAATAAATTACATTGTTTTTACCATTGAAAGGCGTATTATGTCACCGCGATGCTCGACTAACCTTAATGTATGAGTTCCTTCTATGGGGAAATTATATGATAGTTTCGACTAAATTGTCAGAAAGTATTTCCGCAAAAATACGCGATGCTGACTACATTAATCGCAAACGCACAACACAACAACGCAGCATAAATGTCTACACTATTCAAAACGCGAGTAATAGCCCATATGCCTATATTTAGGCATATTCAAGATCACATATATAGCTGACTTCACAACTATCCACAACCATACATGCCTGCTAAAGACGGTTTTCAATCTTTCTGCACTTCGACCTCTCGTCGATAGGTTGCTACCGTAGATTGCTGATCGACACCTATGATATTGTGGCGCTCCCACTACCCAGAAATAAAATTATCTACGGTGTAATCTTGCTGATCGTTTGCCCCTGGTCGGTATACCCTTGCTGCGATGTGGTGCCGCTCTTCAGAGAGCGTATACCCCGAATCCGGTAGCTTCCACGCTTCCATGCGGTAGTTCAAGCACTTAATTCACCATCAAGAAGTCGGTTGCCACATCTAGATAAGATGATGGAAGATCGGGCAAGGGGAATCCGTCGCAGACAAAGAGTTCATTAGGCACAACATAGATCCCAAAACCGAAAAAAACACTCGGCAAATGCAAGGCAAAGATTAATACAAGAAATTCAATCGCGGTAGATTCAACTACTGCAGAAAGAACTAGACGGTTAAGCCATCTCCCCATGCCAGATCAGCTAGCATGCGCTCGCCGATGAATTTTCTACATGTACGAACATATACATGTAAGAACATCTACATGTAAGAACATCTACACGTAAGAACATCTACACGTAAGAACATCTACACGGAAGAACTTATAAACGTAAGAAAATCTACATGTAAGAACATCTACACGTAAGAACATCTACATGTAAGAACAACTACATGTAAGAACATCTACATGTAAGAAGATCTACACGTAAGAACATCTACATGTAAGAAAATCTACATGTAAGAACATCTACACGTAAGAACATCTACATGTAAGAACAACTACATGTAAGAAGATCTACACGTAAGAACATCTACATGTAAGAACATCTACATGTAAGAACATCTACACGTAAGAACATCTTCACGTAAGAAAATCTACATGTAAGAAAATCTACATGTAAGAACATCTACACGTAAGAACATCTACATGTAAGAACATCTACATGTAAGAACAACTACATGTAAGAACCGATGCCGGTCAGGCCAGTCAACGAAACCAAGCCTTACGACACCCTCACAGCTTTCCAGCGCAGCAACGATTCGAGGTGGATGTATTATACCGAAGGCAGTATCGCAAATCGTCTTCGGCATGGAAATATTCGGCTAATATATCCTCCAGGAAGTCGTGCTTGCCTCGTCTCCTCGCATGCTGATGCGAGAATCTAGTGCATCCCGCTATGATGCGAATAACGTACGTAATGACGTAGAGAGTTCGCGAAATGGCGTCTCTCGTGCGTGTCAGTAGAACTATCACGAAAAATTAGAACGTCTCTCGAATACCTCTATCAGAACTCTCCCTTTCGCTCTCTCTCTCCATCTCTCTTTCTTTCTGTCTCTCTCTTTATCGCTCTCTCTCTCTCTCTCTCTCTCTCTCTCTCTCTCTCTCTCTCTCTCTCTCTCTCTCTCTCTCTCTCTCTCTGCTCTCTCTCTCTCTCTCTCTCTCTCTCTCTCTCTCTCTCTCTCTCTCTCTCTCTCTCTCTCTCTCTCTCCCCCCTCTCTCTCTCTCTCTCTCTCTCTCCCTCTCTCTCTCTCTCTAACGCTCTCTCTCTCTCTCTCTTACGCTGGATACCTTTTAAGAAATTCGATCGCGTGTATCTAAAAATGAAATCTAACGTTGTGCACTGCTAAATCCTAAACAACTAATCACTGTACATCTAACTCGCAATTCCATCGATCAATTACCAGAGTTTCTCCAACCCCGCTGCGATATGTCAGCGAAATACGGAAACGCGTAGGGTCTCTTTCTACACGCACTGATAAAATGGAAGCGACCATCTTACGAAATCGCGAGTGACACGCGATCCACAATTATTTTAGACATGTGCGTTGACGCTCTTACGTCATACGTGACTCAGTGACAGAAGACGACGCGTGACTGGCATGGCGCTTAATATGACATTACCTGTGCAAAAACGACCCTTTACTCATTACATTTATGACTCCCTTGCAGAATTCAGCCCCCGATATTATATAGAGATGTGTACCCAACGGAAATAAATACAAATATAGAGAGAAGCTAACATGGCACCAGGAGTGAATAATAATAGATCTATTAATATTAGAGATAGAATAATATATCTACTATTAGAATCTATTATTATTCATTCCTGATAGCACGCTATGAATGGAAAGACGACGGATGTCACGTTGGAATGCGCTTCAGTCGGCAAGAGTCGTAACCATACCTCTCTCTAATCACTATCACAAGCTGCAAGTACGTGGAACATATTATAGCTCGTAATCATTAGCCGGTGTCACTGCGTGCATGGCCGTGTAGAATGACCACGGGCGGTGCAGTGTGACCAGCCGAGCGTGTTGGCGCCACCGTTAGCCGGTCACCGATCGCACGAATAGTCGTCATATAAACACCAGTACTAGTCGAAGTCGACGCATGAATTATGTACATTTATTATCTGCGATGAAAATAAACAAGTACATTTATACTATAAATTATTCACGCGGTGGTGTAGCAGCAGCTCGATGGTAGCCACGCATTGCGAGATGCAAGCGATAGCCGCGCACTGCTGACGTGATCGTACTCTAGGCACTAGAGTTAAAAGTTGAAAAAGAAGCTCACATCATCATCGTTCTGCGACTCTGTTTTGCAGAACGTTAAGGTATTACGGTGGGAAATCCGCCAATCCGCGCAATAATGAGATCGTTTTTCAGTGTACGCACGCGCTTGAATTTTTTATTTCTCATTAGAAAGGCTTAGTACTCTTTGCATTTGTTAATTTCAGAAACTAGAATCTCTGCTGAATCCGACAGTTTAAGCGGCTCGTCCGGGGTGCGTTGCTGGGGCGGCCGGGGAATTTTCGAAGGAAGCCTACTTTTTCGCGTAAACTCACATTGCAAAGTGATCATTTCGAGTGTGTTCCGGCAAAAGCTTGTTTACAAAAAAAAATTATGGAAGAATTTTTGAGTTAACAACATACATGGTGTCACTTGCGACGTGGATTCAGAGGAAGGCATTGTGATTAAAAAAAAACTTCTGCTGATTTATAGGAATTTTTGGGATTTCCCCCGTGGTACCTTAACCCGTTGACTGCGCATGCGCGCGCCTAACGGTTTATTCAAACCGACGTGCAGTTCGCATGAACAGTTTATTCATAACCGCTCGCTTTCGAGGAGGCACAGACGCTGGGTTCACACGTACCCAAAGAAATCGGTGAATACTACATGCTTGCATGCTAGCACGATGAAGATGTCCGCCTGCATGCATGTTTGGTGTCTGCCTGTCTGCGTGCCTGCCGGGTGCCTTCATGCTACAGCTATATGCAAAATAAATCAGTTCAGATGCAAAGGCAAGTAGCCTACTCCTGCACCGTAGCTCAGAAGAGGGGAACAAACACGCACTCATGAAAACAACAAGCGAGAGCATACAACGCTCTTACACATAACCACACACACACGCACGCGCGCATGCACGCATGAGCGCAGACTGCCTGCATGCACGCACTACTCCCCGAGCAGAGACGACGTCAATACAGTGTGCACGCGCCGCGCTTGTAATCCCACAATGAAACAAAGACCATGTGCACACACACACACCGTCTACGGCATCTCCCGCAGTTCCCCCGCTGATCACGAAACAGACCCTGCACTGAAATGTACACTGTCACCCCCCCCCACCCCCCACTGAAATGTACACTGTCACCCCCCCCCACCCCCCGGGTGGCGAATGTCAAATCCGCGTACTAACAACGCTGAAACCTCTAGAGAGCACCTTTGCTTTATTCCCGCTGAAAGGCTTCATATAACCTGCCGAAGCATCGTCGTATATACCCTATTACGTCATCAGCACAGTATTGGAACATTGCTCCCGCGAGAAACCTCGCGGAACCCCGACGGGGTTTCTTCGAAGTGTCATCAGATTCGGTCCGTTCACGGAGACAAACAAGAATCTCCTGTTTCTCGTTACTGCGATTTCTCGATGTCGTCGTCTTCCGAATATACGTTCGCAAACTCCTGCGCGAACAGACGCCAGGATATCAACTATTGAGTTAAGTAAACGAAGTAACCTTAGCAACGTAATCTCGTGGAGAAAATAAACCCGACAATGTTACCTTAGACAAATAAGAATGGAAAAAATAAATAACATTTTAAATTAGAACCACCCGCTAGAGGAGATACATAGGCTAGTTTCGCCGGCACTATAATACATTTTGTCCTAATATTAAAATAGTACTGTAAAATTACGTTTAATGGCTCCGCCATTTCTCCACTTTCCCCAAAATTTTCAACGGAAGTCGCTCGTACACCGAAGTTTAAATGCTTTCCTGTGTCGCATCCCTCCCGCTACGTTCATAACAACAACTAGTGTTGTGTGCTTCAATCTTTTCTGGTCTCGAACCCTAAAGAACCATAAAACTTTCCGACTCAAATCGAAAGAAGTACGGATTATGTACGGCGGCGTAATTTTGCTTATGGCCGCGAAAGAAAGCCGCGTAGCGTGCGGAAGCTGTAACACTCTTAATTGCTACTGACTAAAAAGTTAAATCCGATAAGAGACGCGAGATTGGCTGTTCCGTCGAGCGTCGGTGCTTCGAGTAACCCTGCCGTTGATCGTATCGTATAACACTGGTTATGAACCGATACGTTAACAATGTCATTGCGAGCTTAGACGTCTATTTGGACTGCAGCTTATCCGCGTTTGTGTAGCGTTAAGCCGCCGAGAATGACACACGCGTCCCAACCCCAGCGACCACGACCGCAGCGGAAGACTGCAGCGTTTCCAGCACAGCTGGTGGGTACACTGACGACGACGGCAAAAGTCGTAATCCCCGCGATCCCTAATAGAAATCGCCTCCGACCTCCCCTTCATCCTCCTCCTCCTCCTCCTCCTCCTCCTCCTGCTCCTCCTCCTCCTCCCCCCGCTTCGTGCAGCAGAAGCTTGCATACCGAACACGGAACGGCGTCGCCATGGATACACGATTACGTGCGCCCCCTGGCGTCGTGCGCTGCGGCGGCTTGCGGCCAGCGATCCACGCGTGCTGCGGGACTTTGCTTTGCCGGCGCCGAAGCAGCGAACGGTCGAGCGCGAAGCCCGCTGGTATACACACACGCGCAATAACTAGAGCCATTACTATAAATTAGCCTAATGTACCAGCAGCCCACGCCGAAACAGTGGATCGTGATACGTGGCATGGCTTATTACGCGAAACAAAAGTTTACACCCAGCAGCTGCAGACTAAACGCCGCTAATGCCCTTACTATTAACAAGCAGTGGCCGTAAATAAGCAAAATTGAAATTAATATCAGAGAGCGAGAGAGAGAAAGAGAGAGAAAAAACAGCTAATGGCGAAAAGGTTTTAGCACAATAGCAACGTATTACAGTCGGGCGAGGGTGATTTAACGGTAACATTATATCAGACGTAGTAGATAATAGTATTAGTATCAGTTAATATCTAGTTGTATATAAACTCAGTGTATATCTGCAGGTGATGCAGTATGTATAATAATATATGCAGTATATATAATGTATATCTGCCCCTCTGCCTCTTCGCATCCCCCCTCTCTCTCTTTCGCTCCCTCCCTCCCTTTCTGTCTCTCTTTCTCTCCTCCCCTGTCTCTGTATCTGTCTCTGTCTGCCTGTCCCTCTCTCTTTCTGCTCCCACCAGGAATTACAACAGTCACCATATTACGTGAGGCAACGAGTTCAGTCGCGAATGGACTCTCCGCTTAAAAAACGCGCGTGACTAAACCAAGCACGCCGTTTGGCGCTAGCGATTTTTTTACCCGAGTAATGCTAAAAACGTTAAAAACTCCCGTATACAAAATGAAACTTTGTTCGTGTCGGGAAATCCGATTTGCTAATTGATTCACGGGTGGAAGCCGAGGAGAACTCTTTCAATGATATCGACCCGCCTACTCCCACACCACATTCACCAGCTAGCAGATGCAGCATTGGCGACCGAGACATCGGGCAGGCAGCCACCAGCATGTACGCACTAGCGAGGGCGGCGTAAACGCGTGGGCGGGGGCTAAATGGAGATGTGGCGGAGATGTGGCGACGTGTTCAGGTACGGGAAATGGCGCGGTGATTGCGTCAGTGAGTGTTATGTGGGGCGTGGTGGGGGAGTGGGTGCTGTGAGGGGGGCGTGGTGGGGGAGTGGGTGCTGTGAGGGGGGCGTGGTG
>NW_014577215.1:251356-253088 GCF_000485595.1 Priapulus caudatus | reverse complement strand
TCTCTCTCTCTCTCTCTCTCTCTCTCTCTCTCTCTCTCTGTCTCTCTGTCGCTCTGTCTCTCTCTCTGTCTCTCTGTCTCTCTCTCTCGCGCGCCCCCACTCTCGCGCGCGGTGTGCGTGGATCTGTTGCCGCGACGATGGTAATTACCGTCATCAGTGACGGGACGGCGAAAGCGAACGATCGTAAATGTCAGAGCACTCTGTCGGCAGCTTCCGTGGGCCTGGGAGGCCAGCGTTCGGCTGTCACAGCAGTTCCTCTAGACACGCGCGTGCAACTCTTAGAGCGTCGTTTCCGCCACGCGGCGATGCGAACAAGTCCACGCTGTCGAAGCGGTAATTACGGGCGTGTTTTTTCGGTTAGAAGCCATCGTGTCGTTCGTTTCAGCTAGTTGCAGTTTTGGGAAATTGCGCACTAGAGCAGCGAACCGAACAGACACGGCTATTATGGAGAGGTCCGGGAGCATGTCCGAACGTCTCTGACTCGGAGGGGCGAATTTCCTAGCGCTATCTGGCGGGTATTTTCCCCACTTTATCACAGCGATTCCAAGTTGACATAGGATTAGCTTTCATTTCTGTGTGTCCCTCTCTTCATTCCTTCATTCCGTATTCTCTCCCTGTATGTGCGTGCGTATCACTCTCTCCCTCCCCCTTCTCTCTCCTTCGCTCTACCTCCTGCGCTCTATCGTTCTTTTCTTCTTCCTCTCTTTAGAGTACTATGTCTCTCCTTTCTTCTCCCAGTTTCTCTTTTCCACTCGCGTTTCCTACGTGCCATGAACTCGTCTCTACAATATCACCCGTGCACTCGGCTCTCGCCATCGTCATCTCGAATCTGACAACGTGCTATACAACACGTTGCCGGGTTCAGCCTGGCTGTCCTACTTTCATATACGAACAGGGGTTAATATTGACATAATGATTTAATACAAATTTATACCAATTTAATAACAATTTAAGACAATTTACAATTTTTAATACATTTTAAGACAATTTAATACAAATTTAAATACAATATTTGTCATTATTAACTCCTGATATACAAGCAGGATACTGTGCATAGTTTGCTATAGCTGAAGGGACCGCTGCCGGTGGCGCGCCCTGCTGCCGCGGTCATCTAGCGGTCATCCACATCATTCGCCTCACATGTCCCGTTAATGGCGTCCACGTTAATGGTCAGTAGGCATAATTATCACAGAACGCATTCACGATGATCGACGAACGAAGCCGCAATACGAGATTCTAGCTGCACGTAGTCAATGTTTACTGGTAGACCCCGACTGTAGCACGTTACACAAATGCACGCACGCACGCACGCACGCACGCACGCACGCACGCACGCACACACACACACACAGACACGACACGCTAAACAGAGAGTTAATACAAGTTGCCTAACCCTAAGTGTAACATCTTACACACACAGCCAATGCAAGATGCCTGACCCTAATAGTAACATGCTACACACACAGCCAATGCTAGACGCCTGACCCTAATAGTAACATGCTACACACAGCCAATGCAAGATGCCTGACCCCGACTGTAACACGTTACACGGCCAATATAGTGGCCTACATTTCGTATTTACCCACAAAAATCCTAGCGAGATTGGCCGCCCCTGCGAGGTAAAGCTAAGATTGCCAAGTAATTGCCAGGACTCAATGTATCATTAGATGTTGGTCAAAGTAACGATTAGGAATATTGCGATTTGATTTTTACTAGATGGAGAGTTGGAAAA
>NW_014577215.1:249028-250528 GCF_000485595.1 Priapulus caudatus | reverse complement strand
ACACACACACACACACACACACACACACGCACACGCACGCACGCACGCGCGCACGCACACACGCACACACACACACACACTCACGCACGCACGCACGCACACACACACACGCGCGCGCACGCACACACTCACACGCGCGCGCGCACGAGGGACACGCGCGCACACACTCACACACGCACGCACGCACGCACGCACGCACGCACGCACGCACGCGCGCACACACACACACACACACACGCCGGTGCGTGATCTGCCGACGCTGATTGACAGGTATGACGGCGCCGAGGCCACGTCAAGAACGGCGCGCGTACTCACCCTGCCGCACGCACGCACGCACGCACACACACGCATGCGGAGAGTGGACGAGATGCACAGAGACCTCGTGCACGAGACCGTGTATACAGCGACCGTACACGTGAAAGACGTGACGAAATTACGCAAGCTAGAACGTATACGACATAAATGACGAAACATATACGACAGAGTGGATCGGAAGAGAAGGAGACAGAACGAGGCAGGGTGTGAGTGACAAGATGAGAACCGGCGAGACAATACAGAGCAGATTGCCACACGGTGAAACAATAATGAGACAGAATGAGTCAGTCATCATCTAGCATAATGAGACAGTAACGAGCAGTAATGATACAGAATGGGCTAGCACCGAGCATAATGATACAGAATGAGACAGTGTACCGACTACCGCGCACAATAAGCCAGAATGAGAGACTGTGCGGAAGGTGGTGTGAGCTGGTCACAGCTATAGCGGTAAACCGAATTTCTTGATAAGTAGGAATAGTATACTATACGCCGACTAAACATGCTGTCACCATCTTCTATCCAGTGTAAAGGCGAATGGCAAGCCTTTCCTCATGCACTAACATGACTGAGATTAAGAATCTAACAAATATATTAAGAACATATAAATATTTCTATTCTAACGACCTCATATAGTACCAAGCAACAAGCATGAGATGTGAAATAATGGGTTGTCCGGTTACATACACGGCAAATGTCAGACATTTAATGAATTATACAGCATAGAAAGAGAGGAGCTCGGTTTTAATCTAATCCTGCGAGGTTTCTCATTTTATGAAAGTATTATATATTTGGCATTTCGTTCCGGTGACCCCGGTAGGGCTACAGCAACAATACATGTGCACGGCGGTGCATACCATCAATAGTTAATATTAGTTTGCTGGTATATCATATACCCTGACGCAGCGACATGGGGCCGGTATTACTTATTTATACGGATGCTTTTTATTATGATTGCTGTTTTGCCGATCGTTCTCTATGAATAGGCGCGGCGGACGAGAATGCAAAACATATTAAAAATTGAACGCGTCGACATTTCCAATTAAAAATCGTGGCTTCACTGAGTACGGCGAACGAGTAAAACGAATCGGCGCGCATCACGTGACAGCCTGCACGCGGAACACGCCTATCGCAGAGATGGTGACGTCACAGCGCTAACGAATCCATATCACACAGCGGCGGTGA
>NW_014577215.1:239028-244028 GCF_000485595.1 Priapulus caudatus | reverse complement strand
AGGTTAACGAGAGGTCAGGTACATCACGGTGCGTGAGCGCGTAAAGATTAAGAAAGATCGGCGTCGTCAAAGGGGAGAGAAGCTGGGAGAACCTCTCGCTGCCCCCACGCAGAAACGTCGAGTGGCGCCGGCCGCCTTGTGGTGTGTGTGTGTGGTGTGTGGTGTGTGTGTGTGTGTGTGTGTGTGTGTGTGTGTGTCGTTGTGTGTGTGTGTGTGTATATATATATATGTGTGTGTGTGTGTGTGTGTGTGTGCTGTGTGTGTGTGTAGGTGTCGGTGCGTGCGGCGTGGCAGTGCGTGCCGTGTGCGTGGCGTGCGTGCGTGCTGGTGGCGTGGCGTGCGTGCGTGTGAGTTGTGCGTGTGGCGTGTGTGCGTGTGCGTGCGTGCGTTGCGGCGTGGCGTGCGTGCGTGCGCTCGGCATCGTGCGTGCGTGCGCGCCAGCTGCGTGCGTGCGTGCTGCGTGCTGTGGTGTGTTGTGTGTGTGTGTGTGTGTTGTGCGTGCGCAAGGCGCGCGCGTGTGTGTGTGTGTTTGTGTGCGTGCGTGTGTAGTGTTGCGTTTGTTATTCTACGTGTAACTTTTCGTCGCGGTTATAGTGGATTAGGCGATTACTGGGCTGGATTTCTCCGTGATTTCCTCTCGTTTAGGTGGAAACAATCTAACAGTGCGATAGATTTATCGATGCTTCATCACCCCGAAAAAAACATTTTCGTTTGCAAAATAAACGCGGTTGCGGTTACGCACGGGCGAATTGACGTATCGATCTATCAGTTGCCGTGCCGGACTGCTCCTGCAACGTGTTGCTCGCGTGTGCGTGTATATGCCGTGCGATGTATGTGCGTGGCGTGTGCGGAGTTGCGCGCGTGTTCGTGTGCGTATATTGTTGCGTGTTATGTGCGTGCGTGTGCGTGTATGTGCCGTTGGGCGTGCTGGGCCCGTGGGCGTGTCTGCTGTGGCTGCGGGCTCCTCCCCCCCCCGCGCCACAATTCCCGTTGAATTTGCTAACGACGTCGTCGCCTCACGAACGCTCGACGGTCGTCACGGCGCTCATCTACCGCGTTCGAGATTCGTAGAACTCTGCACAAGGACGATTGCAAAAACAACTCGGACGCAACGCTTGCCGTCTCTATCCTTTCGCAGAAATGAAATACGCTTCCACAATAGGCGTTGATGACTCGTCTGTGTCGGGGGGATAGTTAGTGCGGCCTGGCAGTTTTATGGCTGGGCTAGATTTATGATTACGCGTCTAGATTCTTGCACCACGACGTCTTGACGCGAGAACTATATTATATATATTAATATATATATATATTATATATATATATATACTCAAGATAATATATATATATGTTATATATATATATATATATATACAACGCGCATTCGCGAGGAGCGGTCGACAGACGCCAAAACGACCACATCGTTCGACGAAATGTTCCGATTAAAATTTTGCCCAAGTTTTCGACAAAGAGCCATCTGGCGCGCTGGAGGCCGCTCTGCCGCATAATTCGTCACGATTGTGTTACAGGGGCCGTCGTTTCTGCCTGAGTCATCTTACGGAAATCCTCAACCACTTATCCAGGCTGCCCGAATTAACGTTGTAAGGCGGATTGATACAGAGTACCAGCTTGCCGGAAATCTGTTTATGTGCCAGGATGGATGGAGAGTCGATCTTGTAGAATGTATGAGCGCGGGAAAGGAAGAGAACAATGTCAACTTGTTAGTATGCTGCCAAGCAGAGAAGAGGAGTTTTGTGGCGTATTTTGTACGTGGGACGATGAGAACTTCTACATGTCTGTACGCGTGGAGCATAAGGGGATGTGCGGGTGTAGGTGCGTTGCTAAATGTACGTTTGTGTTAGGCCGCCGTCCCAAAATGCTACGTGCTTGCGTATGGGAGCGAACGAAGATTCGAATGTGCATAGTCTGTCCGTACGGGAGTATAAAGAATGAATTCTATCGTGTCTCTAGACGCAGGACAAGAAGTACCATCGTGTACCTGGCTATGTGATGTCGGAAAGAGAGATAAATGTAGGTCAGAAGTAGCATAATAGATTCCCTATTATCTACTTCTGATTGTAGGTGTCTGTGCCGTGAGAGGGGGCGATGTAGAATGCACGTGTTATTTTACGTGTTGGAATTGATGGAGGAGCAGAGGAGGAGAAAGAAGAAGAAAAAGAAAGAAGAACGAAGAAGAAGAAGAAGGAGGAGGAGGAGGAGGGAGGAAGAGGGCAGGAGGAGGAGGAGGAAGGAGGAGGAGAATAGGAGAGGACAGGAGGGAGGAGGAGAGGAAGGTAGGAGCGAAGAATAGAAGAGAGAAAGAAGAAGAGAGAGAAGAGAAGAGAAGAAGAATGAAGAAAGCGCCAGGAGGCGAGGAGGGAGAAGGATTGGAGGAGGATTTGAGAAGGAGAGGAGGAGGAGGGAGAGGAAGGAGGAGGGAGGAGAAGGAAGGAGAGGAGAGGAGGAGGAAGGGTTTTTCGCCGCACAAGAGGAAGGAGGAGGGGGAGAAGAGAGAAAGAGAAGAAGAAAAGAAGAGAAGCAAGAAGACGAAGGAAGGATGGAGGAGGATGAGAGGAAGAGCAAGGAGAGGAGGGGGTGAGGAGAAGGAGGAGGAGAAGAAGGAGGGAGGAGGGAGTGGTATGCGAGGAATGTGAGAGATTTATCGTGATTAGCCCTCCGCGTTGCGCGCTAGTACCTTACTCTTGATTACCTATTATAGCCCCGATTTAGGTTGCCGCCAGCAATTCATCCCACATTGTAATTATTCATAATTACGAATCTGCGCGATTTATTCCGCGCTTTGTCCCGAGCCGATTTTAATTAAGCTCGGCAGCTGAGAATGCTCTCTAAGCAGTCCCTCTACGGAGCGGCTAAGTTCGTAGCTGACCCCAGGTAAAAAAGAATACGGAGGCTAGTGTCACTGCACGGCCACGGCGTGGCGAAGTACGCGTGACAGTATGGTGACATGTACAGTGACAGGCGTGACAGTCACGGTTGACGGTAATGGCGACAGTAGATGGTGACAGTACAGTGAAGTAGCGGTGACAGGTACGATGACAGTACGGCGACAGTACGGTGAGACGGTGACAGTACGGTGACAGTACGGTGACAGTACGGTGACAGTACGGTGACACGGTACGGTGACACGACGCGACGTACGGTACAGCCATGACAGTACGGTGACATGTACGGTGACGTACGCGTGACAGTACGGTGACAGTACGTGTGACGGCTATAGCGACAGTACCGGTGACCAGTTATGACACGAGTGCCACGGTGCAGTCGGCTGACAAGGTACAGGTGACAGTAATGGCGGGACAGTACGGGACCAGTGCATTTGCACATGTACGTGTGAGCAAGTACGCGCTGACAGTACGGTGACAGTATTAGGTGACATTGTGAGATGCGCGAGGCAAAGGTGGCGACGATCACAGCGATGACGAACCAATGATTGGCATGATAAATAATTAAATAGTTCTTGTATTGTTGTTTTTGATGAAATCACCTTGTAATAACAACGGTTTAATAAGTGCCCTGGGCTATGCGTCGCCGTTATCCGACGCCCCTGACTCAGGCGTACGCATCCGGTGACTATCGCGGTCATATATTCTTCTTATGTTGAACCCACTATATATTTTCAGTAAAAAAACAATGAAACAATAGGATTTTACGCATAATATTACCTGTACCTTTAGGTATTTTATTCAAGAAAAGTGTTTTTGTAACCTTTAAAGCCAGATGTGTAAATCCAGTAAAACTCAGACGTATGAAAAGGGGGCGGGCGCTAATCGTGACATGATTTGGGAATCCTGGACTGAGCTTTGTAATGGATGACCGCGGAAACGCGAAGCCATTTGCGTGTATAAACTAAATTCGAACACAGCATTACGGTAGGACAGGATATATCGTACAGTGGTAGAGAATATCAATTTGTTTGCTCATCCCATAATATTATTAGGTATTTGGTTTATATAAAAGAAAGTTCTTGGAACAATTGTGACGATCTGTGGTACTCATATTTAGCATTCTACTTAGACATTTGCCGTCACCTATCACGGATGTCCATAGTACATCGGCTTGAGAAATATTGAATATGGGCCGGATATGAGATACTGAGAATGGCGAGTATCATAGACAGTGATGATAACCATGTGTGATAAGTTAATCTAGATAATAAATTAAAGCATCTAAAGTATTCAGTTATTGTCGATGTAAAAAACATAAGTGGCAGTCCCAATAACTATGTCTAGCGAGGCGACCGAACGTGTTCTTATTCGCTGTCTTTCTTCTTCCATTGCCTGGTGCATTTGATGATTTACATGATATGTAGTGCGATCAGGACAAACATGACATTTGTGAGCGGATCAAGTTTCTAATTTCCTACACAAATGGGTTTGTGATAGGACAGAGAGGAGCGCCGAATGTTTTTGCGGACGTGGGGAGAAATACAGCCGTGTGATCCTCAGGTGGGCGTGCCCATGCCCTTGACACCCTGAGCTCCCACAAGCGCGCGTGGTCAGTATACAAACTGACCTTTATCAGAGTGTCTAAAGTCTCGTGCCGGGCTTTAATACTGACCAGGCCTTGCCATATTAGATGACTCTTTCCGAGACTTTTTGCTGTAGAGAGTTAGTAACACTCATTTAGCTGCGACGGGAGTGTCTCAAGCTGGTCGTTTATCGCTATTGATTGAGTTATGGTGCTATAGGTGTGACCGTTTCAAGAAGAGCGGGGAGGCCTGACAGATTTTTCAAAAAACTATATCGTGGAACAAGTTCTACAAAAATACGTGGCGCGCGGTTAGCGAGGCGAGCGTATCGCGTGCCAATGCACACTCGCAACTGCGCGTGCTGCGCAGCGGACCGCGCCCCATCTTGCCAAGCGTTAAGTACTCGTCGAGGCAGCCGTATGGTGTTACATATTCAGGCATTGCTTCTGGTTGCGTTATGCGTTCTGCCTGTGCGTTATGGCTTGCTTCGGTCGCGTGCGTTTCGCCTTGGCAG
>NW_014577215.1:236246-239018 GCF_000485595.1 Priapulus caudatus | reverse complement strand
ACACACACACACACACACACACACACACACACACACACACACACACACACACACGCGCACGCACGCGACTCGGCAACGGTGGAATGCTCCCGAAGTGTGTATACGAGTACCTGTGAGTCCATCAATGACGCTTCAGGTGGCAGGTAGCCCGTATAATATACTCGGTGCGCGCGTGGCCCCGATTCTAGCGGATTGATTTACACCCATCGGCTTAGCGATGTACGTAAATTGTTTACCTAAAGAAGGCTTTACTCACATTTCCCCAAAGCTCGGATGTGTTCTTTCAATAGACAGCTCGCAGCTGATACTGAAACGCCGGCCAGCCCCTTCTGAACAATCGATCTCATGCGCGCAGGTGGGGAATTTGCTACACAAATGCCGTGCATATTACACTGCCTCCGTGTACGATGTCGGTCCATGTTCAGGTGCATGACCCCCCCCCCCATCGCAAACGCGCAGTACTATGGGAAATTGCGAAATCTTTGTTTTCATTTTGAGGTCAGCCACACGCACGGACACATCAGGGACTATTGTGAACGTCTAGTGACCCGGAAGAGGGTAAAAGATTTACGTAAATTAGTGAATATGACTCATGACAACACGAGCTAGCTCTCTCGCTGTCGGGTCTCCATCCACCTGTCGGTTTTACTCAGCAATTACACGGAGATTCTTGCCGCAAGAAAGTGATCCACAGCTTTGAGGGGTAAACCCCGCGTCGAACCGCACTTCCACTACTGTGTACTTTTCCAAATGTCAAAACCAGTTTCGGTGATTACCAGGTAAAAATGTTAGTTTTCTTTTAAAATGTAAACCAGAAGCAATAATAACAATGTCCAGAGGCATGCGCATTAAGATGGTTGTTGTAATGAGTACAGCAGGAAAATGCGGCGTACAGATATGCCTACTCAGGCTGGTTTTAACTTTTCAGACTGAAGTACTACTACTCATGATAGAGAGAAAACGTGTAATACGCTACCAACAGCTGTTTATTAGCGCCAATAACTAAATTCACGTACGCGCTCGTGCGTGCGTGCGTGCGTGCGTGCGTGTGTGCGCACTTAATTAGTTTGCATGCAGGTACCCAATAGCAGGCTGTATAACGACTGCAAAGCCTATTCTAATTCGCATTCGTAAGCAGGAAAATTGATTACATATCACACACCTGGACGAGCTAAGAACGTTTTTTCACACCTGTAACTAGGTATAACGAGATTCTACGTTCCCGGTAACCAGGTATTCTTAGTTCATAAAACACACCTGTAGGCGAGGCTAAATCTACTCCGCAAATCTAACTAGGTAATTACTAGCTTGTGCTTCAGTAATCAAGTGAGGCTAAATCGCTTCTTTCCCCTGGTCGAATCACTGCATATTTCACACCCGTAAACAGGTTAGGTCAAACCTTATGGTTCAGGTCAGTAACTAGAGGAAGCTAATTTCTAGCTCGCAGTATTACAAGCAGGTACACCCAATCGTCGTTCACACCGTAATAAAGTAAAGCTAATTCCTGATTCACGACCTTAACATGGTAAAGCCAACTACTACCCGAAACCTGTAACCGTACTAAGCTCACGCCCCATATAATAGGTCTTCATTATCTACATAATTGTAGCGGTCTCAAATGCACACTCTTATATTTCATCGAGTTTCCCGCGGGGCCCAGAGTAACAATGAGCTTGCATCTCCCGCCTAGGCTACTCGATTTACAGATAATTGTCCTTTCTGCCTATAAATAGGTGTGTACTCACTTTGGCAGAGAAAACATATTGATAATTGGTTAGATGCACGACCGCACCGCACTGGCTGGTACCGGAGGATGATATAGGATATGCGGGGAGATAGGGAGGATGCATTTATGCGCAAGAAGGTATATATAGAGCGACGATGTTCACAGAGGGTAATTTCAGAATGTTATATGTGATGTTAGGGGGACGCGTGCAAGGAGGTAAGGTGTGATGCTAAGGTAGACTGTGTTCACGTGAAAGAAGGTTAAGTGTGGTCTTAAGGGAGGACATGTTCACGTGAAAGAAGGTTAAGTGTGATGCTAAGGAAGCGAAGTTCACGCGCAACAAAGTTAAGTGGCACGCCTGGGAGATGCTCACGAGAAAACATCCACGCCTTATGTTAAGTGTTAAGGGAGACGGTGTTCACGTGCAAGGAAGTTAGGAGGAATGATTATTGAAAGCAATGTCCACGTGCAAGCATGTACAGGATGGCGCATTCATCAAATACACATATATATCAAGAACCTCAGGTGTATCTAGATATCTCTACAAACTGAACGACAATGTTCTCATAATATTCAGACTCATTATGTTCTAATATAATCAGATGTGACGTGATCGCGTGGCGGCACAGGGGAGCGTGATGTACTCGCACGCTAGTACTGCTGTCAGCAGCGATCGTCAAAACTGACCATGTTTGCCGAAATCTATAACGGGAAGAAAAAACCCGCAATAATTCATGACAAACGACAGAGCGTGTTGTAATGAAGGTTTGGTGTTGTAATGGATATACTGCACGGGGACACTGACCTGTTCTGGCTACTTTCCGGCAGCCTAGCAACGAGACTGAGGGTTTAGTAGTGCGGTAAGGGATTTAGTGCGGGAAACTGCGGCAATTAATGCACTAATCACATGGGTGCACGCACACGCCCAAACGGGCAGACCCGCCAACAAACGCACGCACACACACGCACGCACGCACGCACACACACACACGCAATCACGCACGCACACATACACATAAACACACACACACACACACACACACACA
>NW_014577215.1:229318-233275 GCF_000485595.1 Priapulus caudatus | reverse complement strand
TTTTTTTGTGATCGATGGATGGCTACGTCGATGACAGCCGCCCTCTCTGATCTAACACACTGCTACGCTGGTATGGCATTCATGGTGTGAGTGCAATGTACATCACCGATCAGTGTGGTTGTAGCGAAACATTAGCTGAATGACTTCTGAATCCGGCTCCAAGGAGCGCGTTCTCGAACGAACCGGTCCCTGTTCAGTCAAATGGATTGACAGGAAAGAAAACCATCCGAGGCACCACTGCCCTCGTCCCGCCTTCTCTCTCTCTCTCTCGCTCTCTTCTCTCTCTCTCTCTCTCTCTCTTCTGCTTCGTCTCTCTCGCTCTCTCTTCTCGCTCGCTCTCTCTCGTCTCGCTCTCTCTCTCTCTCTCTCTTCTCTCTCTCTCTCTCTCTGCTCTCGCTCTGCGTCTCTCGGTCTGTCTCCCTCTCTCTCTGCTCTTCTCTCTCCGTTTCTGCTGCTCTTACTCACTCTCTCGCTGTCTCCTCTCACTCTCTCCTCTCTCTCTCTCTCTCTCTCTCTCTCTCTCTCTCTCTCTCTCTATCTCTCTATCTATCTATATCCATCTATCTTTCTCTCTTTCGTTTTTTCTCCCTAACCCCCCTTTCTCCCTTCCTTAGTCCCCTCCCCCTTCCATCCCATCTTCTTCCTTCTCTCTCTTCCCAAGTTACTCTCCCCAACCCGATTCCCCTCAACTCACCGGCGCCCTCTCTCTTAGTATTTGTCGCTGTCTCTGCGACTCCCTACATCTCTCATTTCTCCTAAGCTCTCCCTCGTGTGCGCTCTCTTTCCCTTCGCTTTCTATCCACTAGTAAACTATAACCCACTCTATAGCGGCTAATATAAATAATGTGTATATGTTGACATCACGCTATTTCCATAGCGCAGCATATATCGCCACTTCACTCAAGCTTTCTTTCCGCACACCAAATTTATGCAATGTCAAAAGAACACTAATGACGCGTGAAGGACCCGTGATTGGGAACCATTCACAGACCCCCCGTGCCGACCACAGACTGCCATATTCAAGCTCTAATATGCGGGCGGGGTTGTGTGTATGTGTGTGTATAGGGGGGGGGGGTATACCCAGGAGCGCATACCCACCACGCCATTAAAACTGACGGGTGAGTCTTGAAAGATTCATGCCATTGGTCGAAGACGCATTTAACAACGAAAATTCCATGTAATGATGACGCGTGAGTTTTACTTGTTATGTGTGGTTAGTTCGCGTTTCTAGCGGATCCAACGTTGACTCGTACGCGCACGTTGAGCGAACTAGCGCGCTAATTATACGATCTATGCACTTGAGGCGTCTGACGTGCACAGTAATTGGACGCGTACACTTCACGCCCATGCCAGGGGCGTTCACTTGTTTTGCCGACAATACACGGATGCAGTGAGTGGAAGCCATAGTCTCAGCGGCTCGATATCGTGACGCCGTGAAGATGGGAGACGGACGAAACACAAAAACAGGTGGATATTTTGATTTATGTTATCATAATTGGGGGGGGGGGGGTCGATTTGAACGGATGACATACGTTGACTGTCTACATCGCATCTAAACGTGGTGTTTTTCTCGAGAAATACATTCCTCGGGGAATGCTAGCATTTTCACGCTGTGAATTATATAAAGGAACTCGATGGGGGGTACCTTAGCTAATACAGGTGCGCATGCGTGCACCCCACCTGGTCAACCATGTAATTACTCCTTATAGTGGACCGCATGTGTTTAATGCGAACAAGCAGAACTGTTGCCTAGAGACTCGATCCCCAAACAGTACAACCCACACCGCAACGTCGATACTTGGACATAAACAAAACCAATCAGGCAAACCCTCTATTTATAGTAGAATTCATGGAAAAAGCAAGTTCAGCAGCCTAGCATGATACTAATTATTCACACACTTATTTTAACACAGCATTGAGAAAAAAAGCTCGCGTTTTCTGCTTAACATCGCCTTGTTGCGATTCACGTCGTTTCTGCGTGGTGAATACCTCATAATTCATAACAGCCGTGAAGCTGGCAGCTTGGAAACGTGTCTGTGTGAATGCAGCATGCTGGGCGCGTGTCTAAATGCGTCTAGTCGCATATCCAATTATTGAAGCTATTCTTTAACGTTTTACTGTCGTAGAGGAGGGCGATCGTGCAACATTTTCCCGTATCACCGTAATGGTAAAAGATGTACATATTATATAGAGGCACGTGTCAGCATAAAACGCAGGTAAAACAGGTTGATCGGCATTTACTATATATAGACTACCTACAACATATTACCAAGAGCGTATTAAGAAGGCGTATTAAGAGCGCTTGATATTACGTGTAACTCAATCAACTTGAATTCGAACGCTGGCAACAATTGGAGACTCAGAAGCCCCCAAATGTCACCCATACGAAAGCGAACTCCGAACCTATCTCGAAACAAAGAAAGTCCGATCTACTGCCGTACGAACTTTGGCGAAGGCACAAGTGAGAAGATTTACGGAGAATTATAGCCAACGGAGTTCCGAGCTCTAAATCCCAGCGAACTCCGTCAGCGGTATTAGAGGCGGCTCATTCTGATTCTCATTCTTATTCGGCTCATTATGAGGCCGTGTATAGTAAAATCGCCATCAATCGCTCAAGCTTTATTACTGTCTATCCTATGGTGATTACGATGCAATTTTGTACGGGCAGCTTTCTTCTGAAATACGTCCGCTAGGCGTGACGTCGCCAAAACACCGTGGCTGCATGCGCACTTGTTTCTGTTTTAGCGAGAAAGAATGTAAAGCCTACCGCTGAATTATTAAAGAATAAAAAAAAGTCTTAAATATTAAGCTAGCTCATTGAACTATGAGCTTGTACGGGGAATCGACAAAAGCAACCGCATGGAGCTAGATTAATGTTTAAGGTCCTTTCAAGATCATATTTAATGAGTTACACGTGATAGATCGTAGGTGGACTAATGCAAGTATATGTTGAATTTCCCCTGCCTGAATTTCCCGTGTTTGATCTTGTCATAATCAAGTTTGCACCGATACTAACATGGGACTCTGTACACATCCAATGTTAACGCCATCGATGAAAGATGAACAGGCAAGCTTCACGACAGACAGATGCTATCATTTGACACCGTCATCAGCGTTGCTGCCTCGTATATACGGATCCACGACTTGTTGCACAAACACACGCGCGTCCGCTGCCGCGTCGCTAATTTCCGCCGTGCCTTTGTTCAAAGTCGGCGCCGATAACACAAAAAATAAGGCCGCGCGGACGTATCAGCAGAGCCGCGATTAGTCGCGTGCTGGGAGGATCGGCAGGCGGGGCCCTGTCGGGTATTAGCAGCGGCCGAGCGCACCGCTGATTTTCTCATCAGGGTGGGAATCTCGTCCAGGTCAACTATCTGCGCGATGTCATCGTCGGCCACTGTTATTAAACTAGAAAGGGCAGTTGTCGCCAACTACATGTATCCCCCGTGTTATCACCAAGATGTGTAAGTATACGAAGTTTGGTCGTGCTAGGTCAATTAGGGGCCGAGTTATAAAGCAGAAGGAAAATATGATCAAGGTCAAGGTAAAGGTCAAATAAAGGTCGTAGTGACCTGGTTTTGGCACGCGACACACCTTCTCCCCAAGATGTGTAAGTATACCAAGTTTGGTAGCGCTAGGTCAACTAGGGGTCGAGTTATAGAGCAGAAGGGAAATTGTCTGCGGCGGCGGCGGCGGCTGGGGAGACATGAAACCATAGTATCCCCGCCGACTTCGTCGCGGGGGATACAAATACGTCTCATTAGGTCCTGATGTGAGTGGGGGGGGCGAGCGCGCGTACAACAACCCAACTACAGGCTGCGGTCTCTCTCGCAATATTTCTCGTCACACACGCACGCACGCACGCACGAACACACACACTCACACACACACACACACACACACACACACACACACACACACACACACACACACACACACACACACACACACACACAC
>NW_014577215.1:227813-229201 GCF_000485595.1 Priapulus caudatus | reverse complement strand
AATATATATATATTCGTGTCTTTTTCGATGCACGTAAATACGAGGCGTACAATCTTTGACCGTAAACGAGATGGCGGGATACGGGGCTAATCTAATACGGTGACGATGAGGAGGACACGCCGTCGTCGGTTCACGAACGCCTGCAACATTAGCGAATACGCTGCTATCACACGTACTGCAATTTTTTTGTTACGAGATGACAACTGCAGACGGCTGCAGTAATTAGAGCAACACGGTTGGCAATTTTCTTCGCTCAAGACCTCGGATTAAATTTACGTCATTTTCATGTGTTTTCGATCTCTTAGTCCTTTTAAGGTAGAAGTATTTATAACCACTTGTAAACGTCAGTTTTGAGGCACTTACGTGAGCCGAACTACAATCTACCAACACGTGAGTGTGATGTGTGACGCAGTCTAGGAAAATAATGACACAGCTAAGAAGGATTAGGAATTTTGAAAATATTTTTGATCCGTATTACGCGTACGCCATGGTTTTCATTTTAAAGAACAACAAAACACATTATCCCTATCTACCCGTTGGTGCGTGTCAGGCTATTCAAAATGCACATTGCGAAATCGCCACATATTTAATACTAACTCCGAAATTGCATGAACATAAATAAGATTCGTTAATACAATATTTAGTACGCACAATAAATATATAATAAGAATAATAAAAATGTGTTTATTATTTCATATATGTAGTAGTGTGATAAAGGTCACTCAGGTTTTTTTGGGATCTAATGTTGAGCTGTAGACCGACAACATAGTAACATCTCAATGTTGCAATGTTGTAGTATTCGACATATTTTCTTTTAGTACGGTTGAATTGTAAAACATTTCCTAATCGTTCTCAGCACGCCAGAAATGTACCAAACTTCGTGAGTTTTGAGTTTTTAAGTTTTTAAGACATCGTGAAACCTGTTTGCTACGGATTTCTGTGTAGGTAAGGCCCTAAGGGGTATACAAACGGAGGCTTTCCATTTAATTTAAGTATCATGGGTTTGTGAGGTGTTAACTTTTTTTGGTGTGTTTGCTCGTTTCGAGGTCCTAAGAAAGCGAGTTAGGGGGGTCCGGGGGCATGCTCCCCTCGTAAAATATTTGAAAAAATTGTGCAATTTGGTGCATTCTATGCTATTTTGGTGCATTATTAAGCACTGTTCTATGGAAGAATAGTGATTTTCGTTAGCGAGGCGGTGTTTTGGACAAATTTCTGTGTGGCGGCTGAGAATTTGTCAATGCAGGGGAAACACTGCACCATATAGCAAGAATACCATAATGCAGGGGAAACACTGCACCATATAGCAAGAATACCATAATGCAGGGGAAACACTGCACCATATAGCAAGAATGCCATAATGCAGGGGAAACACTGCACCATATAGCAAG
>NW_014577215.1:212163-227504 GCF_000485595.1 Priapulus caudatus | reverse complement strand
ACACTGCACCATATAGCAAGAATACCATAATGCAGGGGAAACACTGCACCATATAGCGAGAATACCATAATGCAGGGGAAACACTGCACCATATAGCAAGAATACCATAATGGCCCCATTTTTACTGCGTGCAACGTAAGGTTGTAATTGGCCAAGTAGTAAGAAGGCAAGGAACCCAGGTATTGGCATTGCGTTTTAATATAGTATAGATTACGCACCTGCCTATGTAAAAAGAACATGTGCTATTTTTGATTGCCGCTGATAGATCAAAAACGTTTACATGCAGATACGTATAAAATAGACTACTCAAATCCGAATTGATGATAAAAGAAGTAAACAATAGAGTGCAGTTAATTTTCACACTGTGTCTTCAGGCAACGTTAATTTTGTTTATTTTTATTTTTACTTATTGTTTATTACGAGTTTGTAGGAAGCCCAGGCCGAGAAAATAATAAGTGAGCTACATTTTCTGGTTTTACACTGCGCTGTGATGCAATTATACATGACAAAATTTAAACAATGACTAATTAAAGATTCATTATCCATTCAAAAACTTGTGAAAACGAGCCAGGAAAATATTATCAGATAGTCTGCGGGTTCTGGATAATTTACAACGCTAGTTCCATATACAGAACCATCCACAGAATTTGAAATTCAACAAAACCCCTCTGGCTACACTGAGAAAACGGCTATACCATAATGATCCTCTTACCAATTTAAATTCTCAGTCTCAGCGGCAGGCTTACATTTTAGCGTAACGAGAATTTTATGTGAAATTTACAATTCAAGTGTAGAAAATGTAAATTTTATTATTAAAAATACGCTACGTACAACATGGTACGTTTTCACACACTAACGAGACGCCACGATGGCTGCCCCCTACATATAGCATACCGTGACGCGAAGGTTTACAGTAATTTCTCCACGGTCCCACCGCGAGATTTTCCTGAAATGTGACCCGTAAAATTAACACTATGAATATATTTGATAGAAAATTTTATCTCCATCTATATCTAGTCAATATGCAAGCAGCGCCAGAATACAAGTCAGGGAACCCAGAGGTCACCAACCATATCCCCTCCCACCGGTGCGATTGCTAATGTATATGTAGCGATGCAAAACCTTCCCTACATACAATAGACAGCCAAGAGTAGGTATTAGGTAACCTGGGGCCCGTTGTCAGAAACAAAATTAGTCTTAACATTAACAATTTCTCCTAGACCGTCGACATCACTTTGTTTCGTATTGTTATGAGGAAATCTGCTACGATTTTTCATTCTCGAAACTTCGCAGCGTTTCTGTCAACGGTCTAAGAGAACAAGTTAAGACTATTGTTAAGACCAATTTTGTTTCTGACAACGGGCTCCTGGTTGCTATACATTCGCGTTCACAATGCCAGTGCCCGCTTTGCTTGGGCGGAGGCCGTCACTCGACGTGATCTCGCAGAGAAATCAATCCCCGGTCTCGCATAGACTGTCTCCGCAAGTCATCGGTGGAATCAGTAATCTATTATATGGGCACCGTCGCGGAAGCGTTTGGTGTCAATCTATCCCTTGCACGCCCCAGCTACGAAAAAAACTGAAAAAGTTGAACGATTTGTGCTTTTGGTAGCCGTGTTTAGCACACGTTTAGCGCATGAATAGCGCACCCAGACACGCAGCGGTAACCCAACGGGGGAAGCTATGCAAGACAATCGCAACTCAACACACCGGTTCTTATAGATAGGGCATTTTCGTCCGGGCCCATGAACTCACACGACAACGGATGACACACAGACTCCACCCACCAGGCTTTGTATCGAACCCCGCAACCCTTCACCGACGGACGATCCACGAACATTCAAACTCTGTGGACGAGGTCGAGATGGGGTTGGGGGTGGATCAGGATGGGGTCAGGTTGGGATCAGTGTGGGAACACGGTGAGGGGTCAGGTTGGGGTCGGGCTGGGAACACGGTAAGGGGTCAGGTTGGGGTCAGGGTGGAAACACGGTGAGAGGTCAGGTTGGGGTCAGGGTGGGAACACGGTAAGGGGGCAGGTTGGGGTCGGGCTGGGAACACGGTAAGGGGTCAGGTTGGGGTCAAGCTGGAAACACGGTAAGGGGTCAGGGTGGGAACACGGTGAGGGGTCAGGTTGGGAACACGGTGAAGGGTCAGGTTGGGGTCGGGTTGGGAACACGGTGAGGGGTCAGGTTGGGGTCAAGCTGGGAACACGGTGGGGGTCAGGTTGGGGTCGGGCTGGGAACATGGTGAGGAGTCAGGTTGGGGTCGGGCTGGGAACATGGTGAGGGGTCAGGTTGGGGTCAGGTTGTTATAGGCAGGCAAGCAGGCAAGCAGGCAAGCAAACATACAGGCGGGCATGCAGGCAGACGAGCAAACAGGCATGTAGCCGTGGGACACGTTTATTTCGTCCTAGAACCGGCCGACGCGGCTGCGGTGTTCCAACATTGACTTACCACCAGTGTGATCTATATAGCTAGAGGAATCAATCATACGTGGCCCCGCGTTGTTTCAGCCTTGCCAGAGTGACCCCGGACTCGCGCTGAGTGGATGCAGAACCAGCAGCGATTACTGCTGCCTCTTCAGCCTCCTCCTCCACGCTCCAGCTTCAGCCTCGTCAGTATGCTTGCCTCCTCGACCACACACAGGGCTTCTGACGGCTGATCGCCTGACCGTGAATGCGACTCTGGACGCTGTGGATGGATGCCCACGGGCTGCGGGGGTCTTTCACCCACTAAATGCTCGATCTGGCGTCGTGATAAACACACAGGCAGCATTGGAAGCTCATTAATCGACAAACTCCCCGCAGTTCCAACCAATTCCCGGCTATTCTAACGCAGCGACGCTCGGAAAAACTACCAGCGCAAGCGGCGACTGATTGCCAGGCGAAGCGCACCGACCGAAGCAAGCCATAACGCAGCAGAACCATAACGCAACCAGAAGCAAGCCTAATATGACACATCGGCTGCTGGAGGAGACTTAACCTTGCAAGATGGGGCGGTCCGTGCGCGCGCGCGTGCGAGTGTGCATTGGCACGCGTACGCTCGCCTCGCACGCGCCACGTTTTTGAGAACTGTCCCACGATATAGTTTTTGAAAACTGTCAGCCTCCCCGCTCTCTTGAAACGTCACCTATACACTATACTCATCAATAGCTATAATCGACCAGCTGATGACACTCCCGTCGCAGCTAAATGTGGTTAGCTACACTCTACAGCCAAAATCTCCGGAAAAGATCATCTAATATGCAAGGCCTGGTCAGTTAAAGTCAGGCCGAAGCTTAGGCACTCTGTAAAGGTCAGTTTGTATACTGACCACGCGCGCTTGTGATGGGACTCAGGGGTCAAGGGCATGGGAACGCCACCTGAGGATCAACACGGCCTGTATTTCTCCACGTCCGCAAAAACATTCGCGCTCATCTCTGTCCTACACAAACATTTGTGTAGGAAATTAGAATGTGATCGCTCACAAATGTCATGTTGTCCGATCGCACTACATATTGTAATCATCAAATGACACCAGGCAATGAAGAAGAAAGACAGAAAAACACGTGGTCGCCTCGCTGACTGTTATTGGACTGCCACTTTATGTTTTTACTCGAAATAACTGATATATAGATGCTTAATTTATTTCTATTAACTTACACACATGGTTATCATCTGTCTATGATACTCGCATTCTTCAGTATTCTCATATCCGGCCATATTCAATATTTCTCAACCGATTTACTATGACATCCGTGATAGTGACCGAAATGTCTAAGTAGAATGCTAAATATAACCACGACGTCACAATGTTCCAAGAACTTCTTTATAAAAACAATACCTAATAATATTTGGATGAGCAAACAATGATATTCTTACACCTGTACGATGATATCCCGTCTACGAATGCTGTGTTCGATTTAGTTATAACGCAATGGCTACGCGTCCGGTCATCCATTACAAAGCTCAGCACAGATTCCCAAATCCATGTCACGATTAGGCCACGCCCCCTTTCATATCGTTGATTTTACTGGATTTACAATTGCTTTAAAGGTTACAAAAACACTTTTTTTTATAAAATACCTAAAGGTAAGTAATATTATGGTAAAATCCTATTGTTTATTGTTTTTTTACTGAAAATATATAGTTGGGTTCACATAAGAAATATATGACCGGAGTCACCGGATGCGTAGCCTGAGTCCAGGGCGTCCGATAACCGGACGCATAGCCACGGCCTAATTATAAACCGTTGTTATTACAAGGTGATTTCATCAAAACACAAACAAGAACATTAATTATTATCGCATCATTGGTTCGTCATCGCTGTGTCGTCGCCACCTTGCTTGGGTGGGGGTAAGGTCAGGGTGAGGTTGGGTGGCATCGGGGCGTGATCGGATGAGGGTATACTGACACGGGCAGGGATAAAGTTATCGCGGTGGCATGTCACGTGTCTGAACCTCACGTGATCCACTCGTAAAGGCCGCCGCACACCAGCCGATTTTTACAAACGATGAAGCGATGAAACGATGAAGCGATGTAGGTGTGCGCGTTCATTTGTAGACGATTTTATTTTTATCGGGTGATCGTTCCAAATCAAACATGTTTGATTTTGAACCGAAGAGCCGATGAGCCGATGAGCCGATTTTAAGGCCGCCGCACACCTACATCGCTTCATCGCTTCATCGCTTCATCGTTTGTAAAATCGGCTGGTGTGCGGCGGCCTTAACGAGTGCGGCACCGTCGCGATGACACGTGACTAACTTGCGCATAAAGACTTAATGACGTAATCGTTCGTCGTCTGCGCGAGGTCGTGCGACCCCATTAGAAATCCACAACGATGATAACTGCCGAGCGTTCGATCGCCACTCAACTGCGGGACGACTAGCCATAGGTTCAAAACCGGGTTACATTGGCCAAGCAACACCGTAGTACTAGAAAAACTCTAGAGAACAACTCGAGAGAAACACTCTCGAAGCAAACGCAATAAAAGTCTTAGCTGAGAGCACGGCTAGAAAACACAAGCATGTTGGGTGCACGTCATGCCCGGATGAGCGAATACTTGTTATACCTTTTATACACGAAGCAATCCAAATATTTTCTATCCGGGTGATTAATTATTTCCTATAAATATATGGCACGCTTTCCCGCCTGTATTATTTCTTGTTCGCGTGGAAACCTAACTCTTACTCGTACAGCAAGTATGAGTATTTAATGATCGCTTTATCGTCATGCAGCTATTGCCCGTAACCCCGCAACTGCTATTGTCTCTATGGCAACTCGATTTTTGCTTGGACGCAGAACCCCTCATAAGGTTAATAACCTTGATTGCTAATAAGCTACTTTATCTTGTGCGACAGATGACCGCTGCATGAATCTTGCCCGCAAACCACAGCTGCCCGCGTCGTCGTCGTAATAACTGCACTGCGCAGAAGTGACCAGTGATTCGCCGAGACCAGGGCACCTAATAGACACGCCTTTCCGACAATCAATTTATTTGACAGTTAATAGGTGCGATATATGCTGCGCGCTCACCCTCGTCCGCATTACACTCGAACGTGATTTGCAAACGTTGCAGCTGGGACTGCGAAGCCGCATCAACACGGAATGATCGCGGGGGTAGCACTAGCGGTCAGGCCTAGCATTACGAGAGAGAACAGCAGCAGCAGCAGCAGCAGCAGCTCACGAAGCAGTGCAGCCTATAGCGACCGATATTACACGAGTTTATCGGCGTGATTGAAACCCGGCGACTTATTACATAATGACAGGACGTCGGGAATTGCGAGCGAACTAGAATTATAATCAACGGAATTGCGGGAGGGAACAACACACAAATGAGCTTCGCGGTAACGTTTGTACTGCGAAATGAACTGCGGTTGCGTACAATATACTGCGCTACAGCGCCCCTATACCTCAGGTGTAATCGATTCCTGTGCAGTCCTTACCATCAGATGTGATTGTGCTGGGCCATGGAGAGGTAACCCCGTGGCGCCACCACATTTCAGGAGGCAATGCGAATTAGATCGAAGGCGTATTGCGAGTCAACTGCGCGCGCGTATGTCATGGCAATGAATGGACATCAATCACGCGCACGCACACACGCACGCACATGCACACGCGCACGCACACACGCGCACGCGCACGCACACACTAATAGGAAGCTCTGGTGCACAAGCAAATTCGCACAATTTCACGACGCCTTATAGTATGGCAATTGCGTGCGAGCAGTTGACGTGATAACTCTGCGGCATCGTTACAGTCTCCTGCAGGCCCATCGGTAGACGGACTTTTCGGCCATGGACTTTTCGGCCACGGTAATTTCGGCCTAGGACTTTTCGGCCACATATTTTCGACAGATAAGACTTTTCGGCCAAATTCAAAATTTATTTGTTTGTGTAATGTTGATTTTTTTATTATTGTCATTAAATCCTAAATATAATTACAGAAATATTATGGATGGCACTAATGTATGTTAACTGGGATAAAAAAAAGTATTTTGTTAAAAATTTTGAATTTGGCCGAAAAGTCCTATCTGTTGAAAATATGTGGCCGAAAAGTCCTAGGCCGAAATGACCGTGGCCGAAAAGTCCTAGACCGAAAAGTCCTACATTCGGCCCATCCGTGAAGCGTGAAGCTATTCTACAACGCTGCCAGCCAAAGCTTCTTTTTCCATCTCCTCGCCCTCCTCTCCTCCTCTTCCACCACCACCACCACGTCCTCCTCCTCCTCCTCCTCCCCCAACTCCACCTCCACCACCACCAACAACTCCTCCTGTTTCTCCACCTCCTCCCCTGTTCATCATCCTCCTCCCATCCTCTTCTTCTCCCTGCTCATCCCCGTCTTTCTCCTCGCGTCCGCTCGCGCCAGTGCGATCATATATCACGCCAGGATGGAGACCCCGGTCGTATCTCTGCGAAATTTTAATTCATGCGCTCATTAAAATTCAGTCGCAGCGCGCGGTCACGAAGACAAAACAGCGTGCCTGCCACGGCTATTTTAATCAAGCATCGCCGGCAAACATAATAAAGCATAATATGTGTTTAGCGAGCAAAATTTGCATGTGTAGTTGGCATCACAAATTGGCAATTTGGAGCGAGCCACCTGACATAAACAGCAATGCAGAATAACAACCACGTAAGTTACACTGTCGTCCAGCGTAACAGCTTAAGTTTTATAACTGCGAGCTTAATGGTCTGTCCGCGTGAAAACATAATCCGCATTTCACAAAAACGCAGAGAGAGAAAACACGATAAGCCGTTTCGTTATTTGCGAGAGGCTGTTCGATGTTCTATGTTTGTTCCTAGGTCACGCACATGCACACCCGCGCGAAAACACACTTTCGCGCGGACACGCACACGTCCAGGTATGGTGGACTTACGCGCACGCACTAACACCCAGGCACGCACTCACGCACGCACACACAGGCAAAGATACAAGCATCCACTCCAAGATGAACGCATTACAATATCGTTACCAACAATTCTTTTCTCTAAGTTAGCGCAATACGCTCTTACACACAATCGCACTGCGACACACGCCTACCAACAATGATATTACTTACATTTTGAAATACATTCACAAGAGCAACCACAATTCCCTCTGAAGCATCGATTCGTTTTAAATTTGATTACCATACTAAAATTCAAATCCCAAATTGATCTTTAGGGATCGAGAAACTTCTACAATATAATGGCATGATAAATACTATTGGCTCGCCTATAAATCCTCAATGTAATAATCAGTTAATAGAGTTATCAAGCGGGGCTTTTTCAAAGACCGTGCCAGGATCCATCTTTAATGAAATCTTCAGGCAAATGCGGACCGAGCACATCCTACCGTGATCCTAGTGCGATGAGGTCCCGATTCAAACTAGCGCCTCCCAGACTCGTCTGCATGTGCCGAACACTGCAGCCGACGCCGACATCGCTTACGGAGAACATTGCCAACTCTATCTTCGTCCGAGCTTCGCTTAGAAAACGCAAAGATCCAGCCGGCATATACACGCTATTAAACATCGACGAACGGATACGGCGGCCATTTCTCTTGCGTAATAATTGCACGCCGACGCATTCCTGCTGATTTTCGAGCGCTGATTAGACGCAGCGCGGGGATCTAGTTGGGTATTACGATGAGAAAGGCGATGCAAGATTCGCCGCTGGTTCATTAACGGCAGATTTATACAATGTATTTGCCGCCCTTTGCGGCGCAAACCTGCACAGTTTCTGCCTTGTGATCACGTAAGTTTGCAGATAATGCCTAGCGAGGCATTAGAAATAACTAGTACGCCGTAACTAAGTTACGTAATTGGAGTTGATTTTATTTTTGCTAATTTTTATCATACGTAAACTACGCGCGCGATTAATACGAGCGCACGCGCGTGGAAATTGCAATTACATATGAGACTCGAGTTTTATTACTTGCTCGGGGATAAATGACCAAACCGAACCGACATGGTAAAATTCACAGTTCTTCTAGCGCGGGGACAATTCAAAGAATCTGTCCCGTGGCATTTATGATGTTGTAAAATTTCTCATTAAACAGCGCCGATGGCCACTTTACGATTGCACGAAAATTAACACGTTTTCGGCGCATTTCAATTCATAAATGGTCTGCAGTTTTTCTGCCACTATAGTAAAAAAATATTGCGAACATAATACGGTTTAAGGGCATAGGTTTCTTGCGTAATAAGTCACTAAACATTTCATAGCAACCTATAATACGGGCATAAATATCAGTCATTACTGATTGCACGAATAGCGAATAAAAAGAACTCGTCCATACCGCCGCCACCACGGCAGTACCACATCAACAGCATCAGCAGCCACCGCAACGGCAGCCCTAGCGATAGCATCAGCAACAGCAACAGCAACAGCAACATCCACCGCAACGGCAGCCGTAGCGGTAGCAGGAGCGGCAGCGGCCGCAACAACAGCAGCAGCAACAACAACAGCAGCAGCAGCAGCAGCCATAACAGCAGCAACAACAACGCTTACACCAGTAGCAGCAACAGCAGCAGCAGCAGCAGCAGAGCGATAACAGCAGCCTCAGCAGCAGCAGCATCATCATCATCAGCAGCAGCAGCAGCAGTATCATCATCATCAGCAGCAGAAGCAGCAGCAAAGCATGCAGCATTATAGCAGCAGCAGCAGTACCGTAGGCAACAAGCACATCATTATCATCGCCCAGGATAGCTTCTATACAGCACCTTCATCTATACTCTATAGAGAGAGCAGTATAGTGCTGCTACACATCGTTACGTATCCGCAGCTACTCCCCCTCGCTGTTCCCATCCAAGGCCCTCCCTCCGACCGGCTGTTGTCTTGTCATGCACTACACAAGTATGACGTTGACTGTTTACCACCAATAATACACAAGCGCCTAAATACAGTATTACGGCCACGCAAGAAAGCGCCGCTGCATTTCGCGAAAGATATGGTGTGGCGGGGGAGGAGTTAACACGTAGCAAAGTGGGCGATGGGCAATAGACAGCGTATTCTCGCGCAGGTAATAAAATATTAATTGTCTGTTAAATGATTCATGAAGAACTACTGCGATGGGAATTCGCTTGCGCAGCGCATGTCCCCTACTTTTACTGTTGGTTATTACGTTTACAGCAGTTCTATGCGGTATCACATAACCATGTACGCCTAAACCTTTGTGTACACGAGGTGCGGGGAATGTCGACAAATGCGATTCGGGCTAGAGATGTGTGATGCATTGAGCAAATATTTTTAGCCATATGTACCTCAGGATGGAGAGAAGTTGGTAAGCCAACAAACGCACGGCTTTATTAACTTGTTTAAAGCGAGTCGTCGTGGCCTCAGGGTCATGGCGCCTTGATACGGTTTACTACTGTTGCAACATGATATACGCACGCTCGAATCGCCCTGTCTAGTAGCTGTATAGTAGCTGTTGTGAGAATATATAAAACCAGCGGGATCACCAGGGACGTCTTCATTTGCATTGCCATTCTTTCTTAATGATAGGTAACGCACAGAATTGACCACGTTTACTGGCCAACGCCATCGTGAGAACGCATCTAAACCTATATGCCTTAGGCACCCCACGGTTATTTTAATCTCCCAAAGTTAAAGCTTGTTTTAGACAGATAAACACATATAGTACGCTCTAAGCCATTTCCCAGGCACACAGCAAGCTAACTTAAAACCCGAGCCGAATACTAAAGTCACTGCAATAAAGAATTCTCAGTTTTGATGCATATATTAGGCCCGACAACCACACCAAACGAGTTTATATATTTTATGAAACATTAAGTTGTGTATAAAGTACCGTTTACTACTGTCTTTTATAGTTGGAAATTTTATCTAGAACTGTTAAGCTTCTTAACATTCTAAAATGTTATCGTAAAACTATAGCCTCCAAAACACTAATGACATGCTAATGTGCTATAATTTTAATTTTAATTAATTTTACTTTTCACAGTAAAATCCAGACTCGGCAATTATTGTTGTAACGTCAGTGTTTCTGTCACAATGTTGCGTTACTGACAAAGTTAACATCGCTGACAATATTGACACTGTTAACAAAATATGGTGGTGTCTTTCCTGCCATTACTTTATCCTAGCCAAGTAAATAGACTACATAAGAACATCTCTACCCTTCAAGAAAAGCGAACAGTTGCTTGTCAGAGCCTTCCGGGTTTTCTGCATCACCGGAGAAATTAAAGGAAACAATGTCACTATAAATGACTGACATCGCTTCCATCCTACAGAAATCAATGTGAATTATATTACCACGCAAGACTCTCGCCGGCGTCCTCGCCACGTCCCAGACGCTTCGGCCAGATAGGACGTCGGCAACACTCTAAGCGTGTTTGCTATCTTTATTATTTGTACAATCCCCTAGATTCCCTGTTCACTTTTCGAGAAATTACGACGGAAACCTGGTCGGGGATGCTCGTAGGATCCGATTACCCCCCTAAAAAGTTCAGCTGGAGCAATGGCAACGATGCTTCATGCGGCAAATGCTATTTTATTGAAATAATTTTTTTTACATTATATACTCTAGAGCAGCCCTAAAACTGATGTGCTATCCCCCGGGTGCAAACTATACGTGGATGCCTCGCCATACTATAGCCGCACACATGTAGGCAGGTGTCACTCTCCGCCTCTCCTCGTCTATATATCTTACTCTTTCTTACTCAATACGTTCCTCTCTCCGTTTTTCATTCTAACTCTCATTCTAACTCTAGCTCTCTCTCTCTCTCTCCTCTGTCCCTATCTCTGTCTCTTTCTCGATAACATTGGTATCTCACGTTCACCCTTACTCCCCGGTTTCGCATGTTTTCCCCCGTGTGCTTTCGAGCTATCGTATCCCCTTTCCACAGGCAATATTTCTATTGCCTATTTTATACGTCATTCTTCTTTCTCTCCCTCACTCACACGTTTCCACTCTTCCCGTTTACCTTCTTTCCTCACACGCACGCACGCACGCACACACGCACACACGTACGCACGCACGCACGCACACACAACGCATTGCACGCACACATGCACACGCACGCACGCACGCACGCACCACACACAAAACACACACTACATGCACACACACACAACACAACACACACACCACACACACACACACACACACACACACACACACACACAACACACACACACACAACACACACGCACACACACACACACACACACACACACACACACACACACATACACACACAAACACACACACATATATATATATATATATCCCTGATATATATATATATACATATATATATATATGTATATAATATATATACACGATTTCAATTCAGATTTCTAACATGTATGATATTCTCTAGCCGAGAACGAACTTGAAACCAGCACGAAAATGGCAACTACGGGACCACTCAAACACAACTCCGTACAGAAAGTAAAGCAACAGAACTCTAACGGTGCTTAATATTTTCCGGTTCGGTGCAGCAAAGGTGCAACTGATATATCTCCCGAATATTTGCTCAAGCTAACAAAACAAAGTGTTGACACAGATCTCGCGATATATAACTTCATTCCTACACGGAAGGCTCTACACTCCACCGCGCTGGAGAGCAAGCGAGTATTCATGATATGAATGTATAAATTCCCAATATTTATTATATATACTAGCGGGATACCCGGCGTTACCCGGGGAAATCAGTAGCGCTACTCAGTTGGTGACCGCTTGATTGAAAGGAAAATACCCCAAAAAATCTAACTATCTATACTATCCATGCATCCATCCATCCATCGCATATCCATGCCATCCCATCCCATCGCCATCGCACGCATCCGCATCCCATATCCCATCCCATCCCATCTCATTGCATCGCCATGCCATCCAATGACATCCGATGCCATGCCATGCCATGCCATGTCATGCCATCCCATCCCATCACACCGCATGCCATGCCATGGCCATGCCATGCCATCCGCATCCCATCCCAAAGAATAAAAAATAATAATAAATCAAAGATAAAAGACATTAAAATAAAAAAGTAAAAAATAATAAATAATAAATGAAATTATATAAAAATATATATATTTTGATATGTAACCTACATAGGCTTCCGTAAGTGTTCCGTCAGTTTGCGCTATTATTATCATGTAACCATAGTTTATTTTGAGATTTTTACTAAACGTTTAAATGTAGTAAAAAATTAATTAAATTTTGAAATTAACGGTGAAGTGGCAGAAGTACATACTAACAGTCCAAAAGTAAAGAAACAGAATTTCCGGAGGTGGGATTCCAACCCAGAATAATGGTTTTGAAGTCCGATGCTTTATGCATTCGGCCACTGGGGAGGTATGGTTACAGAACATGATTAACACGTTGGAGATGGACAACAGATATCCTCGTTCTATTTATAGATTGTGTACAGATTTTCAAGGTTTCCCTCACAAAATCACATTTTCGCGAGGTTACATTTTCTTCCAAAGTTGAGAGGCAGGATACGGAATCATTGTCGACACGTGGTGTACGTTTCACGCCAGCAATTCACCCCCTCCGAGTTTTTAGCCATAATGTCTTACTTTAATAGTATAGATATACATATACAAGGCATGCTACCTACAGATGACGATCTGACACGCGCACGGTCACTGAGCAAGTAAAACGCATTCTGTTGTATAAAGATGACACGAGATGGCAACGAACGTTTTCTTGCATAGCGTGGCGAAAATGCTTTCTCCGGTTTTCTTGGGAAGATTTACTGCGTAAAATATAAACTTGGTTTATTCATAATGTTTTGATTTGATATGGCCCTTCAAAATAGTGAATATAATTCACGTGCAATAAATCTAAATCGAGCATACCGACTCTATAAAACTATGATGTATCGGAACGACATATGTAAAAATTCAGTGGCGTTAGGGTTAAACTACAGTTATTACAACTTAATTTACGTAGACGACATTATTATTTTACGTAGATTGGAACTCCAAATGACACAACTTATTCATGCAATGTCAACGCTGTGGTCGTTTGATTGGCAAACGCCAATGTCTACATTAATTTGTATGCACATGCTTAACGTATGGGCCGTTGAATGGCGGAGCTTATTTGGATAATGGGCACCCGTGCCATCCCGTAATAGGAGAATTCGAAACTGCATGACAGGCGTGCATGGACTTAATAAGGAGATAATATTCATACTGCATGAAAGCGTTGCATCCCTAATACGGAAATTCATATCTGCATGACAGGCGTGGCCATCCGTAATTAGGGAGAATTCCATACTGCATGACAGCGTGCATCCCTAATAGGAGATTCGATACTCGCATGAGCAGCGTGCATCCCTAATAGGAGAAATTCATTCTGGGCCATGACAGCGGTGCATCCCTAATAGCAGAATGTCATTACTGCCATGACAGCGTGCATCCCTAATAGCAGAATTCTTACTGCATGATAGCGTGATACCCATAGCAGAATTCATACTGCATAACGCGTGGCCATCCTTATCGGGCGAATTCATACTGCATAACAGCGTGCATCCCCTTTAATAGGGGAATTCATACCTGCATGACAGCGTGCATCCCTTAATTAGGAGAAGTTCAACTCCATAACAGCGTGGCACGCCTAATGAGAAATTCATACTGCCCATGAACAGGCGGTGCATCCCTAATAGGAGAATGTCATACTGCATAACAGCGTGATTCGCCTAATAGGCAGGATTTCATACTGCATGACAGCGTGATCCCATCCCTAATAGGAGAATTCATACTGCATGACAGCGTGCATCCCTAATAGCAGAATTCATACTGCATGACAGCGTGCATCCCTAATAGCAGAATTCATACTGCATGACAGCGTGCATCCGCAATACCAACTTTACGCTATCATCAGTAACTCTATATTCTGTCACAATCATTAATCTATTTACAGATCACAAGAATAAAACAGGCGTAGGTTCTGATACAAAATTCATCCTCTCTCGCTCATTAACAACCAAAATGTATGCGTCTGACCACAACGACCAACTGGTCATGCAAGCTATCCACCATTCCATCGATAAACGCCGATTCCCGTCGAGTTACACAACCGGCCTTCGCCGCACTGACACAACATACCGAGTTTGGCACGATGCCAGGGCCGGAGATGCCCAGCGTACTAACAATCATTCCTCGGTTAGCTGAGCAAGGCTCAACAGAAGAGGTAGGTAGCGTACGTGGTAGCGTACGATGGCCGGAGGGCTGATGGACGGATGGATGACCAGCCTTGCGTAAAAGCGGGCCGCGTAACACACACCATATGCGTGGCAAGGTACGGAGAGAGTCGGGGGGAGGGGGTGCTGTCTGGAAGAGTGTAGTTTTAGCACGCACGCACGCATACAGGCAAGAACACACCCACATGCACACACAGTCACATACACCAACATACACACGCACATGCACACACGGGAACATGCACCAATACGCGCGCGCACACATACACACGCACGCACGCAACACACAAGGCTCGCACGAACGCATGCAAGTAAATGCAGTCCCGTCTACTGGGGGCTTCTGTGGTGTTCGAAAATGTGCACCGTCGAGCTAGAGGTAGATACAGAGATAGAAGATTTCAGAAAATGAGTGTCATGCGGCCTTATACGCACCCTATCCACCCTGCATGTAAGCCTAGCTATTCACCGCATATACGCAGCGTAGAGAAATTAGCTGGCGATGGAGAAGGTATACCTCTGTTTTGACTGACGGCACTTGTACTTGTTGGTTTTAATGGGCCGGGATGTATTAGGATGTTTTTGGGGCCAGCCGGCAGCGAGCCACGCGCGTTGACCGCTGGCGATCGTATACACCACCAGGAACCACGCGCGCTGACCGCTGGCGATCGTACACACCACCAGGAACCACGCGCGCTGACCGCTG
>NW_014577215.1:206108-211187 GCF_000485595.1 Priapulus caudatus | reverse complement strand
ACGCGCGTTGACCGCTGGCGATCGTACACACCACCAGGAACCACGCGCGCTGACCGCTGGCGATCGTACACCACCAGGAACCACGCGCGCTGACCGCTGGCGATCGTACACCACCACCAGGAACCACGCGCGCGCTGACCGCTGGCGATCGTACACCACCACCAGGAACCACGCGCGCGCTGACCGCTGGCGATCGTACACCACCAGGAACCACGCGCGCTGACCGCTACGTCGATTATTTCCCCGAGAGTCCACGCTAATCGGGTCATGGACGCGCCCATCGTCACGGCGTCCACGTACGCCAGCAGTGACACCGGTTGATCGTGGCCGCAGCGCGAAACGACGAGCGCCAGTCTACGAAGCGTCGGATCTACTCGCTTTGCGAATACGGCCATTTTTTTAATGTATGAGGGAGCGAGAGCGGCGAAGACACGCGATACTGGGCGGCCGAGCAGCGTAATGACAACGCTGTTTCCCACCAGAGACTACCAGTGTTGGAAATGAAGGTTCGTGCTGTCTTTAGTAGGCAGGCCTTCATTCCTGAAAATCGATATCACGGAAACGCGGCACTATAAGGAAAACACATTCACCCCTTATTTGTATAAGAGCAGGAAATTTCTATGGCGGGCAACAATACAGTGTTGGTGGCAACATTTTACGCACCGTGTTCGGATCAATGCGAGTACAATACGGACTCATCGGAGACCCGAGTATATACTAGAGCTATACGGTGGCGCTCGTAGTGAAAGCAGCATTGTGTGAAAACCTCGCCCCACAAGAGGCAGCATTGAACGTCATGTACGCGCGCAGGTAAACCTACTATACGACGTGAAATGCGATAGCAATGGGGGAAGCCTCAGCAATATGATAGAAGCAGCATCGTATAACACGATTACGGCGCCGAAACCGTACAGGGCCGCAGCAAATAAGCTGCAACGCGAGCTCTCACGGGTCACAGCCCTTGTGCAATCATCGCAAACATTGAGCTGTCCATCCCGTATACGGTTAAAACTGAAATGCGCATTCGATGAGCTATATGGTGAAATAAATTATGACTGAAGGAAACTATCGCCACTGAAGGAACATCTCGTCACAGAGCGTCGAAATGGAAGGCCATTAGAAGGCGCCGATCCGGACGTGTGGGACCGCTGTGTACGGGGTCTGCATTAACGCTCCAGTGCAGATCATGTTCAGTTGCGGAAGAAGATTTGCCAGGCCAATTTCCCCGCCAGCGGTCACTAGTATCATTAAGTGTCGGCTGTCGTTACTTCCACGGGCGGTTTTTACAACCTGGGGACTGAAAAGCACGAGATATTAATTTTAGTCACACGCTACTATTCGCCGATAATGGTTCAGCCAATCTGCGACCTCCAGAGACAGCTATAAGCCGCAGTCTTTTACACTAGAATGGCTTGGTTTTCAAGTCAGGAGTTGGCTCATTCATTAAGCACACGATGAAAGATGATTATATGTCATATGATATATATATCCATCCCATCCCATCCCATCGCACCGCATCCCATCCCATATCCCATCCCATCCCATCTCATTGCATCCCATGCCATCCAATGACATCCGATGCCATGCCATGCCATGCCATGTCATGCCATCCCATCCCATCACACCGCATGCCATGCCATGCCATGCCATCCCATCCCATCCCAAAGAATAAAAAATAATAAAAAATCAAAAGATAAAAGACATTAAAATAAAAAAGTAAAAAATAATAAATAATAACATGAAATTATATAAAAAATATAATATTTGATATGTAACCTACATAGGCTTCCGTGAAGTGTTCCCGTCAGTTTGCGCTATTATTATCATGTACCATAGTTTATTTTGGATTTTTACTAAACGTTTAAATGTAGTAAAAAAATTAATTAAATTTTGAAATTAACGGTGAAGTGGCAGAAGTACATACTAAACAGTCCAAAAGTAAAGAAACAGAATTTCCGGAGGTGGGATTCCAACCCAGAATCAATGGTTTTGAAGTCCGATGCTTTATGCATTCGGCCACTGGGGAGGTATGGTTACAGAACATGATTAACACGTTGGAGATGGACAACAGATATCCCTCGTTCTATTTATAGATTGTGTACAGATTTTCAAGGTTTCCCTCACAAAATCACATTTTCGGAGGTTACATTTTCTTCCAAAGTTGAGAGGCAGGATACGGAATCATTGTCGACACGTGGTGTACGTTTCACGCCAGCAATTCACCCCCTCCCGAGTTTTTAGCCGAAATGTCTTACTTTAATAGTATAGATATACATATACAAGGCATGCTACCTACAGATGACGATCTGACACGCACACGGTCACTGAGCAAGTAAAACGCATTCTGCGTATAAAGATGACACGAGATGGCAACGAACGTTTTCTTGCATACGTGCGAAAATGCCTTTCTCCGGTTTTCTTGGGAAGATTTACTGCGTAAAATATAAACTTGGTTTTATCATAATGTTTTGATTTGATATGGCCCTTCAAAATAGTGAATTAATTCACGTGCAATAAATCTAAATCGAGCATACCGACTCTATAAAACTATGATGTATCGGAACGACAATGTAAAAATTCAGTGGCGTAGTTAAATACAGTTATTACAACTTAATTTACTAGACGAATTATTATTTTACCGTAGATTGAACGCCAAATGACACAACTTTTCATCAATGTCAACGCGGATCGTTTTGATGGCAAACCCAATTCTACATTAATTGTAATGCACATGCTTAACGATGGCCTTAATGGCGGAGCTTATTTATAATGACCCGTGCATCCCTAATAGGAGAATTCATACTGCATGACAGCGTGCATACCTAATAGGAGAATTCATACTGCATGACGTGGTTGAGAAAAAACGAGAGAGACAAAAATGTAGGTGTGCTGGCCAACTGTGTATAAACGTGTTGTATTTAATTTGGCATAATAACTATGAATGATGACGAGCTCACGAGACATGCCTTCTGACATTACGCAATAAATACGCCTGCACACGTATAATGTATTCGGTATCCGACGTTGCGCAGTCTCTGTTTCGTACGATGCTTACATCGCGCGCGGAAAGAGAGAACCGACATTTTTAACTATCGCCACTGAGAGAACATCTCGTCACAGAGCGTCGAGATGGAAAGGCCATTAGAAGGCGCCGATCCGGACTGTGGACCGCTGTGTACGGGTCTGCATTAACGCTCCAGTGCGGATCATGTTCCAGTTGCGGAGAAGATTTGCCAGGCCAATTTCCCGCCAGCGGTCACTAGTATCATTACAGTGTCGCTTCGTTACTTGCCCCCCCCGCCCCCCCCGCCCGCCCGCACGGGCGCGTTTTTTACAACCTGGGGACTGAAAGCAACGAGAATTAATTTTAGTCACACGCTTACCTATTCGCCGATATGGCAGCCAATCTGCGACGCTCCAGCAGACAGCTATAAGCCGCAGTCTTTTATCACTAGAATGGCTTGGTTTTTCAAGTCAGGAGTTGCGCTCATTCATTAAGCACACGATGAAAGATGATTATACTGTCATATGATGATATATTATATATATATCAAGGAGTAATAATACCTCTCTAGCTATACCTCTCTGGCAATACCTTCTCTTAGCTAATAATAGTATTATTAGCTCTAGAGTATATAATATATATATATATATATATATATATATATATATATATATACATACATACATAGCCACAACATACATCACATAACATAATACAAAACATACATAATACATACATACATCATACATCATAGCATACATACATACATACATACATAATACAATACATAACATACATACTATACGTACTATGACATACATACATACATACATACATACATACATACATAATCATACATAGCATACATACATACATACATACATAACATAACATACATTACATACATACAATACATACATACATACATTACTATAGCATTACATACATCCATACATACATACATACATACATACATACAATTACATACAATACAGTACTACAATAACATACATACATACATACATACATACATACATATCACGTACATACATACATCATACATACATACATACATACATTTAATGATACATACATACATAACATACATACATAATACATACATACAGCATACATACATAACATACATCATACATAGCATACATACATATACTAGTACATACATACATACATACATACATACATACATACATACAATAATACATACATACATACATAATACATATATACGCACGCATGTCCACACACAACACGGCAATGGCGCGTCCATGGCAGTTGTGCCAGCGCAACCGGCTCGTGCCCAGCTCAGCGTTTCGGCCTGAGTAAGGTATTTAGCAGGCAGAGCTGACACTCGACATATGTCAACAGATAGAAGAACGTCCTGACGACCTGCCTGACGTGCAACACCAGCGACATACGCGATGCAAGGCAAGCGCCGCATTACGACGGGCGCCTGGTTGCGCCCCCCCCCCCCATAACACACCTCTAGCAAATGACTGACCGTGCTAAACCCCCCATCCCCAACCACAACGCACAGCAGCATTCGATCCGAGTTCTGCATTCACAGGTTACGTATTCCCCACGGACGCATTCAGTCGATTCGCATCACCTGCATTCCACTAGGGTCGGCATTGACTACAGCCCGCATTCAACGAGGCTTTATTCGGCAAAAATAATGTCGTGTGCATTAAACCTCCTGATGTTCTCCAGCAAAGAATACCATTGGTTTGACATGAAAGCATCATTTCTCACGTTCAGCACACACCGACGGTCATCAAAAACTATTTTTCACAGTCGACGCCGAAATACATCAGCCGGAATCCAAGAGCCATTAGCAATGTTAAACTTTCCTGACCGATATTTCTATTGCGCATAAAATATATCGGTCATTCAGGCGATGTGTGCTGTGTGTGTGTGTGTGTGTGTGTGTGTGTGTGTGTGTGTGTGTGTGTGTGTGTGTGTGTGTGTGTGTGTGTGTGTGTGGTTTGTGGAGTGTGTGTGTGTGTGTGTGTGTGTGTTGTGTGTGTGTGTGTGTGTGTGTTGTGTGGTGTGTTATG
>NW_014577215.1:189785-203764 GCF_000485595.1 Priapulus caudatus | reverse complement strand
TAATAGGAGAATTCATACTGCATAACAGCGTGCATCCCTAATAGGGGAATTCATACTGCATGAAAGCGTGCATCCGCTATAGGAGAATTCATACTGCATGACAGCGTGCATCCCTAATAGGAGAATTCATACTGCATGACAGCGTGCATCCCTAATAGGAGAATTCATACTGCATGACAGCGTGCATCCCTAATAGGAGAAATTCATCTGATGACAGCGGGGGTGCTTCCTAATAGGCAGAATGTCGATACCTGCCATGACAGCGTGCATCCCTAATAGCCAGAATTGCATTACGCATGATAGCGTGCATGACCGATAAAGCAGAATTCATACTGGCATAACGCGTGGCCATCCTTAATCGGGAATTCATACTGCCATACAGCGTGCATCCCTAATAGGGGAATTCATGCACCTGCATGACAGCGTGCATCCCTACATAGGAAAGTTCAACTGCATACAGCGTGGCAGCCTAATGGAGGAATTCATACTGCATGAACAGGCGGTGCATCCCTAATAGGAGAATTCATATCTGCATAACAGCGTGCATGTCGCCTAATAGGAGATTTCATACTGCATGACGCGGATCCCATAATAGGCAGATATTCCGATACTGCATGACAGCGGTGGCATCCCATAATAGTGTGTGTGTGTGTGTGTGTGTGTGTGTGTGTGTGTGTGTGTGTGTGTGTGTGTGTGTGTGTGTGTGTTGTGTGTGTGTGTGTGTGTGTGTGTGTGTGTGTGTGTGTAGTGTGTGTGTGTGTGTGTGTGTGCGTGCGTGCGTGCGTGCGTGCGTGCGTGCGTGCGTGCGTGCGTGTGTGTGTGTGCTACCGTATTGCCTATTAAACGATGTCTTTCATCATTTTTACTTGGCATCGGTTGCACAGAATGAAATACTGTGGCAATTACCTATTGCTCGAGTGTACCTGCCACCAGCGACCGGCTACCTGGTGTACAACTCGAGCGTACAGTAATGCACAGACGAAAGTTGGTTTTTCGCTCCGTCGAATTCGAGCATACGTTGACCGGGAGCCGCTTTTCACAAAACGTCACGCAATATTTGCGATCAAGGTTGGCTTGCTTAGTAATATCACTAATTACGCTACATTCAATATAATTGCTCGACGCTGCGAGACGCGATAATTAGACATGCTGTCATCCGAATCCGTATTAAACATTGCCAACAGTCACTGGTCCGCAATGACGGCGAATAGATCATTAGCGCAAGGTTCATCCGGAGATATCCAGGTCATCCAGGTATCACAAAGCAAGCTAGTCTGATTTGGGGGGGGGGACCTGCCCACTCCGTGACGGCAGCGGAGTGGGACGAGCCTCCGAAACCTCGGCCCTGTATAACGACTACAGTGTTCGTGCAAGAGCACGAAACGTGGCGGAATGACACGACCCATGCAGATGTAATCTCATCCAAAAAGCCGCAATTTTGCAACGAAATTTATGAATTAATATCTTAGCCCAAAACAAGTGGCAATAGCTTGCGGTAACACCCTCAAATCCGATCAGTTGTGCTCACTTTACTTAGTAGATCGACTTTCCAAAAGTATCTATCCTAGATGTAGTGCACGGGTGTTTGCACGACCCACTGCATGTATTACCCTGGACATATAACGATGATGCATCGGTGCCGATGCGTGGCAAGTAATGTGCAAATAGCACTAAACAAATTTCAGATGGAATCGTAAAAAACGGCTAGCGGGCAAGCGAATTCGTTCATCTACAGCCTCATCGCCTCATCGGCAGAAACCGGACTTATATTAACTGCAAGCAACATCAAACAGTACATGTCTTTTATCATCTTCTGAAGGAGCTACACACTCCTCCAGAAATGGCACAAACGACCCAGTCCACGCACCTACACGTACGTATTGGTAAGAAAAAGATCGAGTAAATATTAAAAAACCTGCACAACCATATTTGAAGAATTCGCGCGACCTCTTTTTGCTAGGCGATCGATAGGGAAAATCTAGGGAAATCGACAGTAAGCGATGATCGTATATACACGCCAGCAATTCCACGCGCAACAAAGGGCATGCATGTCACGTTAGGGATTGCTCGACGAATTGCTTCCGTGAAATGATTATTGATCAATTCAGCCAGCAGGATGGCTTAATGGTCTAAGACCACATTGTCGCGTATAAACTAGATAGAGCCCGAGGTCTTTCTGATCAATCCCAATAAGGGCTAGCGAAAAACAATACTGAGCCGAGAACAATAGTAACAGGAGACATCAACTGTCTCTTTCATCCGGACTTTGCCACTTTGAGCACACTCGCCTGACGCCAAAATGTAATCGGATTTTGGTGTGTATAAGAGCTCTCTCTCTCTACGCTGTTATAACACCCGGCGGTGTCGCGTCACCTGATAAAAAAATCAATGAGATTTTGATAAGCACGCTCGACCATTTGAAGATAGCTCGAAGTCGTAATTATGCGGCAACGGTAGGCGTCAAAGGAACTATGGGGCTCTTAGAAAACGAGCCCCATACGAGACACAGCTGGCTTTCAATAGTTCAACGTGATTTGCTATACTATACGCGCATTTCCATCAAGCCATTATAGTTCACCGTGACAGACGTTGTAGCACGAATCGTTTACGGCGGAACACGTGCCGTATTTCATAGCGATCATTGACAACCGTCCTTCTTCTGAAGCACGCAGTCTAAGCAGGTGTCATGCACCGGTGCGGGAAAAAGTAGGCAGGGTAGTGCATATACACGGATAAGTGCAACGACCCGACATCTCGTAAACACGCGCGCGATATGCGTAAACATCACGCACCATCTCAATCTAATGAAAGAAGTCGCTGATCCGCTTGCATTGCATAATGACGTCAATTGCCGACGGGTGGGTGCGTCTATACAGTCTTAATTTGCGCTCACCCCGTACTAGAAGATTATGGTCTAATACTCCGGCCAGCAGGAGTAATCTTCATACAAAGCCGCGCGTGTCTCATCGAGCAGCAATTCCTGCTATAGCGCTATGGCTCAGAAGCCTCGCGCCGCAGCGTTGACACACAGGCACTTGGAGCGTTTCAATAAAATATCATGCTAAATAAATACGAAATCTATTTACTACCAAAAGTTTGTTTCTCTACTCTCCTTCACATATTATTGCCGACAAGCCGTGCTGCAAATGCTCCAGCCACTGCAACACACGCCCACCGCACGCACGCTTCTGCACGGTACTGGAAGTACTGCACACTTACACATAAATATAGATACATAATAGCTGATAATAGATACAGATAGATAGATAGATAGATACATACATAAATACATAATACATATACATAATACATATACATACATATTGTGTGTAAGTGTGCAGTACTGCCAGTAGCGTGCAGCAGCGTGCGTGCGGTGGGCGTGTGTTTCAGTGGCTGGAGCATTTGCAGCACGGCTTGTCGGCAATAATAGGTGAAGGAGAGTAGAGAAACATTAAAGGGGGAGTTTACTCTAGGTTCTAGGGTTATTTTCAGCTAATTTAGGTTATAATTACGCTACATAAAAAGTTTCATGGTTCAATCACCATTAGAAATATTTAAAAAAAATGTTTTACAACTAACGACTACAGTTTGATTACAACGACGGTGGCGCCACTCAAAGCGCACGATCTGATAAGTTGCACAAAACCACTTTCCAGCCAAGGGCTACAGACCGAGGGTGTTTCTTATTTATTCATTTAAAAGCAAAAGGATTGTAATATCTTATAAACGACATATAGTTTCAGTTATAATATGGATAAATTTGCCCTAAAATGAATATCGTCGGGTTAAATAGCATTTACGTATAAATATAATTGCACTTTTGTGATTAGCCCTCGGTCTGTAACGTGCAAAATAAATTGTCAAATACGCAACTTTTTTCGGGATGGCAGCACGGTCGCGGGTGTCAATGCGCCGTTCCCATTTCGTAGCGTTGATGTTTAATTAATTATAACAACTAAATTAGCGTATCCTGGGGGGCGGGCGGCGGGCCCGCGGCGGGCTAACGAAATACGTGTGGGTATAGACGATTTGTTATACAGTAAGTACAGTTGTATGCAGTAAAATCCTAGAGGCTACTGTCCCTTTAAGACTTTGGTAGTAAATAGATTTCGTATTTATTTAGCATGATATTTTATTGAAACGCTCCAAGTGCCTGTGCGCTGACAGTACATGCGACGCGCCCGTGACTTTATAATATAATGCTCTCACTAAATCTGCAGGTCGCTGCGTTATCAGCGTGGCCTGCAAAGTCTTGCAACCAACCACTCCGAGACGCTACGAAGCCCCCCCCCTGTGGAGTTACGCTCACCGCATATGTTGATATAGACAGATAGGCAGGGCACCGACGGGCCGTGTTTACGGCTGTAACGTTCCTCTGGCGCTAGCTCTCTACGTGTATAGGACGGCACACTATGTCATCGCTTGGGAATACTGCTAGGGATGTAAAAGCAATAGAGTAGGTAGTCTCTGTAGGACGGCTTCTTTAAGACAGGAAGTGCGCGGAGTGCTACACGTTCGGGTCAATTTAATGTCGCGGTCACAATGTTCCGTAGCCTAGGGTGACGGTAGGGCCGGTACGAAGTACTAGTCATGATCTATTGCCTATGATCACGTTATAGAGTTGCTCGAGGTTACAATGTTCCGTAGCCTAGGGTTACACGTTAGTCCCACGAGACCACAATTATCTATTGCCTATGATCATGTTAGTTAGTCCCACGAGGTCACAATCTTCTGTGGCCTGGGGTCACGCTCGCACCGGCTGCTGCTGCAGAAGTAATTAAATGTGACGTCTTGTGTAAAAATAAGTCCCGCTAATCAAATATTGGGTTTAATTAGGATGAAAAGCACGTAACAGCAGCAGGGACTGTGGGAAAAGCCATCTGTAACCGATGTGTCTGAGCCGGAGTGATGGTGATGTAGGTGTGAGTATATGTATACTAATAAGGCTCACGTCCCATAAAGTAATACGAAGCGACCAATTCCATTTTCAAAAAATTACATATTTGATCGTGTAAAATTCCGTGTGTCAATTTATCTCCGTCCACCAAATAATAAACTGTTGAATTACTGCGTCCAATTAAAACCCATTCATATGCTAATTAGTTAATTAAGATCTATTAAACAAAATTCACGCATGATTGAATCAGTGAAAACAGCCAGCCAACGATAATGAGGGGCTTTCAAGGGCTACAAGTTAAGACGAACGGTTTCGCAATTAACGCAAAATTTCGCTTTGCTTCAGCACTTGGGAGTGCATGCAGGGAGTCCGAGAATAGGCTGAGGATTTTGTCGTGGAGGAAATCGCGAATATACAGTAATGATGTCATTGTGTGCAGCAAATTTAACCGAATCGTATGTGACGCCTGGGACGCATAGTCCTGACTGGTTGCGGAGATACGCAAGGCCACCTGCGGGATGCCAGGCAATCAGAACAGACATTCGTGACTTAATACAAGCTACTGCAAATTTCAGGCTATATAAAAAGTACTCCGCTCTCCTTCCTTGTTCCACAACTGATGAAATATCGCCTGCAGTTTGCGCCGCATTTGAGTTCAGTTGTCTGTCGTAATACGGATTGCGGTTGACTAAAATATTGAGTTCTATAACCCATAAATGGGAATTCCCAGGCACCAACTCTGATTTAAAGGTTTCTACAATTTATCTTAACTACTCTACTGCGACATTACGAAATTTTATTGACTAGCGTCATTTCACCGACACCTTACTGAACCTAACCATACGCTAATGTTTGCTTTTCAAGCACATCATAAACGAGTTTTGCTGATTGCCAAATACACGCCCGACAGTTGTGTAACAATTACCGAAACACTGAATAATGAAAGGACAAGACACGCACTCTCAACCACGTCACGCAGCTGTACTTGAGCGACTACGGCCAGGTAATATCAACTCATTAATTCACTCCGCTAATGAGTGTGAAAGTTACTGACAGGGTCACACTCAGCAAGCATCAGTCACTCCTAACTATGCATGTGTGTTGTGGTGACCCCACGATGGCACCCCGTCGACAGGTCAAAGACAAAGTAGGCTTTCACGATAATTGTTACTATATTACTCGTGGTTTTACTAGCGGCCAAGCCTTAATTGCGTAATATCCGTGCATGGCCTTGCCTTGGCTAGGTTGTTCACATCGCCTGCAGCCGTACCCCGCACACATACCCAGCGCCTATCCCCACCCCATGCTGAGACGATAACCACGATGTTCAAATACGCGCACAAATATACGCAAAGTTCTGGTTTAGCAGAAATTCCACGTTTTTTCTGTCTCGGCGGGGTTTGTCCTGTCAACAATTACTTCGTCTCGGATTTCCCTCTAGTCAAGTTCCATTAGGTAAACGAATCCAGAATTCTGCTGCAATTTCACTCTTATATGATCCTTCCCGCCAAGAAATGAAGCGTGTTCGACGAATGTACGCCAGAAGTACGGTAGCAGGTATCAATAACTGAAATTACGTAAGCACATATACGACCCGCAATGCGACGTTAACAACTTCTCACCCACATACAGCCTTGCAAGTTGCATTCACGACACACAGACATAAGTAGCATAGAATAAAACTAATAGTATAGCGCGCATAAATTGGTAAAGAGTAGAACTCATATAGTATGCTATGTAGTAATTAGAATGTCACGTAGCGCGTAATTGGCACATTGCCAGTAATTGGCACATAGTCAATAATTGGCACACAAGAAGACAGTAGTGAATTGGGGACAGATAACAACTGGATTCACGTCTGTAGTTGCAAAGACAAATCTGTGGAAAGAACATCACGCTCACGTTTGCGCATGCGTGAGATGAGTATTGAACCATTAAAAACACAATTAAAAACAAAATTTAAATTAAAAATAATAAAATTTAAATTTAAATATAATAATAAATAATAATTTATTTTAATTGAATTAAAAACAGTCGCTAACCGCATCCAGTGTTCGATGATGTTATTTTCAGTCTCGCATATACCAGAATTATTACAAGGCTCTCTTAGTCACATCAACATGCGCCGTCATGTGCAACACGACGAGAGGTTCTCAAGCCACTATAAGCGCTTTAAACTATGATTTAAGCAGATATATTTGCATTATTCCACGTTGACAGCCACGAAGATGGCATAAGATAACAGAGCATCGCCTGCTGAAAATATGGACAGACAAGGCAGAATGGTAAATGTCAATATAACGCCGGCGTTCAGAAAATATTTTATATTGGTCACGTAAAAGATGTGCCGGATATATATTACCAGGGGTTAATAATAACAAATCATTTTAATTATTTGTCATTATTAACCCCTATGTTGCGATAGGATACAGGCAGATATACTCCTTGTAAAAAAAATTTATACCAAATATTAATTATAAAAAACAATACCTGGACAAGTTGAATATTATAGGATGTATGTTTTTAACTCCAGCTTGCCAAACAAACACTTGAACTTGTAAAATGGCCAGAAAAGTCGTGAGCCGATTAGTCAACCAGATTGCACATGCAGCTACGAATCGTTTCTAAAGGATTTTTGCTACATTTGACCATTTTATATAAGCGTGGTGTATAGTTACAAGATTGCGAGAATCCAACTGGCATTTTCTGCACCCCCCCCCACTAATGCAGCATTTCTGATGAACGCATTAAAGGTAAATTTCAACCAGAATTGATTTCACGGCAGGCGGATACAGAGATTAGCTCCCGTCCTGCATTGCACACCAGATCTGACGTCCAACAAGCTCTCTATATATTAATTGGCTCTCGCACATTTCACAGTGAGTCGCATCTGACAAGGCTATTTGGCAAGGCAGTGCTGGTTTCCTGATTCAATATGCATTCACCAGGCAGCGCCTGATATTATTGCATCCGGCCGCGCTGGTCAGGGCATGGCTTTAAGGTTCTGGCTCTGACACAAGATAAAGCGAACACCTCACCTCGACAAACGTGGGTCGAGTAACCACGACTCTGTTTACTCTGTTTAATATTTACATTCCATTATGTTACATGCTGCATTCCATAGCGTGATTTGCCTTCACTATAAACGTCGAGAACCTTCAGGTTATGAGCGGTAGTAAGGGAGAGCTATGAAAGGACGCAATAATCGATAAGAATTTCCTTAATTTTATCAGACACCAAATTTTTAGGTAATTACTATGTACTTTATATCAATGCACTTCTATGCATGTGCAAATGCATCGATCAAAATGAACTACCGTACTCAAGGTATCAACTAGCAAAATAACAATACAATATTTATGTTCATCAAATTTTTAATAGTTCATCTAGAAAGGCAGCAATAGTTGACATTAACAATTTGGGTTTGTCCCCTGGCTGATACACTATAAGCATTGGTAGAACTATAAGTACTATAAGAATTGCGAATCTGCGATAAAAGTTTACCGGTCTAAAAACGATGAGCTTAAAAATCCGAAATCTGCATAATGTTAATTATCAATTACTATATATGTTTAAATATTTAAAATTGAATCCTGTACACCGACGTGTAAGACTTTTAAAGGACGGTGGTTGAAGTCTATGCTGACAGCTACTGATAATTAAATAATAAAAATACAAATGTGCTACTGCGCTGCCCGTTATCACTCAACACGTGATCATAAAAACAGGTCGTCTGGTGCTCGCCAGCCTCGCTCTCTGCAAGCAGTATGGCAGCCATCGCATTGGTAACCATGGCATAGGGTTACGGTTAGCACAGGCACTTGGAGCGTTTCAATAAAATATAATGCTAAATAAATACGAAATCTATTTACTACCAAAGTCTCTACTCTCCTTTTCTCCCTCTCTTTTCTCTACTCTCCTTCACCTATTATTGCCGACAAGCCGTGCTGCAAATGCTCCAGCCACTGCAACACACGCCCACCGCACGCACGCTGCTGCATGCTACTGCACACTTACACATAAATATAGAGCACATAACATAACATATAATAGAACACATAACATATAATCTCTATATTTGCTCCATACCACTCGCGTGCGGTGGGCGTGTGTTGCAGTGGCTGGAGCATCCTTGTCGGCAATAATAGGTGAAGGAGAGTAGAGAAACATTAAGACTTTGGTAGTAAATAGATTTCGTATTTATTTAGCATTATATTTTATTGAAACGCTCCATGTGCCTGTGACGGTTAGGGTTAGCCTTAATGGCGAAGTTGGGTAAGCACAGCCTTATCGTTATATATGAACGAACATAGGTTGGGGCTCCTGAACGACTATTCCGCAGTTCGGGCAATCCCTTCTGTTTTACCCCTTGAATAATGTAAAGCTAATATGGTAATGCCAAAGCCGGAAGCATAAATCCAGCTTGCACGCACACTTTATTGCGAAAATGACCCTGCCGTAAACTAACAGTATGTAATAAAGTAGTTTCATGCACACGTATAATATTACACCACGCAAATACATGAACTAATTCAACACCTTGGGAAATCATGAAAAAATTCAGTCATTGATTTTCATAAGCATATATACATACACATACAGCGGCCAATGGCCCGCCATCAAGACAATAGTATGTATACTTTATTCACACCTAAAAACTGTAATATACATGATAATGAAAAGCTGATTCTGTCACTGAAATCATTGATTGCATTGAGGGGTAGAATTAAACATTTGAGGACTCTAACAGGACAACAGGAGTCTAATGGAGTTTTTGTACGTGAAGAGTTTTGACATCGGGTATAAGTAAATTCCAACCCCCAGTCATCATCACGATGACATTGGCCAAACATGATAAAATTTATGTGAAAATTACACCATAGCATTAAGCCTCTCTGGGAAACCTAGAAAAAGAAGTACATACACAATTCTATAGGTACAGTAGAAGCAGTATCCAAAACTGGTTGAATAGTCCAAGGACTTTCCAGCACCTGCATATAAAGCTCTTTCCTGTATGGACATTTGTGCACTCAACACTGCTCACCATACTTGTAGGTAAACACACATAGCGATTGTCTGCAATCTATCAACAATAAATGAACCCACTTCTGTTGTAAAACATGACAACAAAATTATGAGTAATCATGTCATGTCAATTCAATACATGAGTGCAGACCATCGACTGACTATTGATAAAACATGCTTGCGAAGGCATTAAATTATCAATGGTTATAATAATAATAACCGTGCACTAATTGTAGTGATGAATTGATGAAAGTAACACGATCTAAATATCATGAAAATAGCCAAATACAGCTGATAGACTAACGTAACGCCTATGCATACATACGTCATATGCAATACATGAATGTTTCTTGACGCTAACGATTAAAGTATAGATTACAACTTTGAATCTATTAAAATAGTCATTCCGATGTGTACTTCACTGTTCCTTCATGAGTAAAACTCTGATTAAAATCCTGTGTTGTAGATGCTTGCACATCATTATAATGCAGTTACAAGGTGTGTGCGTGCGTGTCCGTGTGCATGTGCGCTCGTGTGAGTAGGGTCTGCAAGTCATGGCAATACACATGTAGAGTGTGTATAGATAGTGCCTACCTGCATGTCAGCATTATATACCCATACCTGTAGTACAGTGTGTATTATGGGTAAGGTCTAGGCATATTTCATTATAATATATCTTATAAACTATATGTATATATGTGCTAATTTACCCAGTACACCATCCATGCACATCCAAGTACTGCCTGCCCGCCATCATAATGCACCTGTACACACTGTATGCACATGAAACTAAGCACACATGTAACAACCTAGGGCCAAAGCATAGATTGTCAACAAAAGAATTGCCTCAGCATACCCCATCAGCAATCAATTTACATAAACTGAAGTATACAGATGTGTACATGGTATTAAAGTTTTGACATCAAACAAAGTCAACGAACATTAATATCACTGCCAACAGTGACTATAATTAAGTATATATATATATAGTATACCAGGGGTTAATAATGACAAATATAATTTGTCATTATTAACCGCTGATTATACGTTATACTAGAAGTAGATAATAGGGAATTATTACTTCCTATTACCCTAACCCTAACCCTAACCATATTATCTACTCCTGGTTATACAGTACTCACAAATAGGCACAGGCCTGCACCTTGCATCCATCCTAACAAATTAAGCCACCTATGTTTGACAAGCTATTTCCAGAAAATTTCTTATCACTAGGCTGTTGAGTGAAACTACCTCAACTTGAATCATTTAGAATTTTATTTATTTATAAATATATTATGCTAACACTCATTTACGATATAACTTAACTACAGGTTTGTATCTCGATTTTCTTTCTTTCTATATATATGTACAATATATATGTACAATGCGAGTAAACAAAAGTTTCGTTTGGAATCAGACATGTTGTATAACAGCTAAAAGAATTAAACTTCACTATCTTTGCAGATGAAAAATGTATATAAAAGGATTTTTAGTGACACAATATTATTATTGCCCTTAAAAGCAATTGGGCAATACATCTCATTGTATGAGCCTCCAATCAGTGCACCATGTGAAATAACTAATTACTTCGAGTTTCAGCAGGTCTGCCACATCCTGTCACATTTTCCTCTCCTCGCACTGCATTCTGCTAGGAAAAATTAACTAATAATGATGTCATCACCTTGATAGATAGATCACCTTGCCAGTTGCATTGGTATCTATAAATTTTTTCAGATGAAAAACCACTGAAAACATGTGACAACCCGAGCACACTTTCTTGAACAGCTGATTTCGAATTAGGTCAAAGCTAGAATAAACCCGAGTTGAAGTCAAACCTTCAACACAACCCTGCTCCTACTGAAATGCAGACTACAAGAAGACATCCGTTTTCGAAAGTAGAAATGAGTATTCTAATTAAGCTTAGCTCAGAAGAATTTATTATTAGTATTGGTTGTTGTCGTCAGCTTGAAATATATTTAGATGCAGCCATATACCCTGCTAATTTCATGCTATATCTTCTCAAAACGTTTGAACACAACCTTTCAACATGTGACCACTGCACTAAGGCTCATACTGCTGGACCATGTTGTCACGCTTACTGTGCCTATGTAGCACTCCAGGAAAAGGTCGTAATAAAGATGATATGCCCCAAGAAAACTTTAGTATGCAATCTTATCACCACACCCATACAGTGACACCTGAACTTCACATTAACATCAAAGTCTAAATCAGAGAATGTCATGACATTTCATGATACAATTGCATATTAAATTCACACGAATTTTGTGATAATAATATGGTCCAAAACTACAATGATGTGAAGTCAAAATAAAAGGTTTTGCAGTTGCATGGTGACAGAATTGGAGTATAGTGAGATGGCAAGTTGGCATAACCAAACTAGCCACCAATGATTCAAGCAACACAGTTTCAAGGTAATACTGGATGGTTATAGATGCCATATTCAACTGATCATGTAAAATCATATCTGATATAAAGGTAACAGTTGGAACATGGCGCATGCACACGTAAATCTAATGAACATGCAACACACATAAACAATGTAATAGTGTGTGACGTACAAATGTGCAGCACAACTTGTATAGTATTACCACGTTACTGCATCAATATCACATAATAAAGATGACAATCACATAGGTATAAATTAACTTGTTTAGAAGCAACTGTTGTTTCAATTTGATTTCTGTCATGTTATAAGATGGGTTACAGTACACTTGTACGGTACTCTAAATACATTTACTAGCCATAATTGTCAGACCTAAAAAAATTTTGTCATATGCATAGTCTGCCATACGTGTGCTGGATATATGCGGTGACTACAATTATTTAAATTTGGAATATTTAGAGACAATAAATTTAGTTAACAACTTACAGTTGTGTATGTGATGGCAAGGTGGTCGGGATCCTCTAGGGAATGGCTCTTTAGCTTCTCGGTAATGAGTGTCACCATTAGTACGGGTGGATGGAATTCCCAGAGAACCAGAGAACCACAGTCAGCAACACTTCCCTTGCTTAGCAAACTGCAAGCAGCATTGTCCTCTACTACCTTGCCCTGAAACCCAAACTATATTTACTGAGTACAGAGAGCCTCTAATCAACATGGGGCGTTCATCTCCATATATAAGATATATAGATTTTAGTAATAAATTGACAATTAGATTCTAGAATGCATATATGTGTATTACATTTTACCCACAAATTACAAATATGCACATGTGATGACAATGCAAACATATATACTTCAACTGCTGAAAAGTCATAAATGATCCTACCTCTATGTATAGGCCTACCTATGAATGACTATACAAAATGATATGTAATTGTGTAATGTTGTCATTTTGCTTCGAACATGATTAAATTCTTTAGTAATTTTACTTGTTAGATGCTCGTTGTCCAGATGAGACGGGATACTAGAGAAGCGTTGCCGAAAGGAAGTGCTTTTACTTAGTAATATTGTGTAACGTACTAGCTTAGTACTAGTAGCTAGGTGTATAAACCTCCAATCGCAACAGGTACATCATGATCATACTACAGCTCATAGGGTCTATGTTCCCCAGGGTACTGCCAGAACGTACCCTGGTAACTATCTGATATGGTTAGGGAGTAGGCGTAGGCGACTCCCTAGACTCGTTAGTGGAGTAGGCGAGGTACGGTCCGGCATATTAGATAATACCAGGGTACGTTCCGGTATACCGGACCGTACCCAGGGTACGTTCCAGCAGTACCATGAAGGACATAGACCCTCTCAGCCATACTACATGCATTCCAACAGCAAATACTTGACAGTACATAATTTTAGCACTGTCAGTAAAATTTTAACCTTGTCAGCGAGTCAGTGACACTGACCAGCTATTATGACCGGCAGCCGCATGCCGTTTTCTCGTCAGATGTTATCGCTTATGATCACAATAATATAAGTGTAATCAGGTGGTTAGATTTCAGTAGAAGTTTTGGTAGATCGGGTAGGCCTATCGCTGCTACGACGATGGTGCAAAACAACAACAACAAAATGTCGCTCAGATTCGATCGGTTTTTCGCG
>NW_014577215.1:181484-182864 GCF_000485595.1 Priapulus caudatus | reverse complement strand
TACCACTGGTCTGTGTAACTGATTGCAAGTCATGTGAGGCGATGAATTCTACAAAACTTGTTACAGAGAAACGTTTGAGGATAGAAATAAGTGGAATTAAAGACATGATCGAAAGTGGACAGGTTCGAGAAATTAGGTGGTCTAACACTGACACTCAGTTAGCGGATTGTCTCACAAAACGTATCGCATCTCCACTAGTTCTGATGAAAATTCTGGAAACTGGTATTATTCCGCAATACTACACTTGTGACGAGCCGTGAATGAACATTTCGCAATCAGTGCTAATTGTTTGTTACAAACTGTTCAAACATAATCATGTGTGTATGGTTCAGTAATTTTGTTTTTTTTATCTTGTATATTTTTGCATGTCTGAGTAAGTTCATGCTTGTGTATGTGTTGTGTGTGCTAACAACAACAACAAACTTTTTTTTTCATTTGCTGTTCATTGTATCTAATCTTTTATAAAACAAAAGACAGTGGAGATTGTTAACCATGTACTATCTGTATACATGCCAACTTTAATGAGAGTTATATCCTTTCCCGGCTGGATAGGAAGCGGATGCCCAGCTCGGGCATGTGCGTGAGGGGGCTTGTTGTTGGGGTGCTGTGATGTGCTATTTGAAGTAAACAAAAGTCTGTACTGTTTGAGTGAGTTTGTAGTATATTATCGATCCAACAGGAAGTTGGTTGTTGCAGTGTTTCCCCTGCATTGACACAAGCGAGGCGGGCTGCCTTACTCAAATTCTCAGCCGCCACACAGAAATTTGTCCAAAACACTGCCTCGCTGACGAAAATCTCATACAATGTGTTCAGAATAGCTTAGAATGCACCAAATTGCACCATTTTTTCAAAAAAATTCTGGGGCATGCCCCCGGTCCCCCCATCCCCCGCTTCTGGTCGAGTAACTCCGGTGCTCGCTTTGCTAAGACCTCGAAACGTGCAAACACACCAAAAACAACCTTTTTGGCCAGGGGAAACACTGGCTGTCAGAAGTCAAAACTAAAGATAACAACTGTGCATTAAAAATAACTACCTTAATTGCCTTACTTATATAATCATCTTACACCCTGTACAGACTGCAAAATTTGATCCTACATCAGACTGGTCCGGGCCAGGCTTCAAGGATAGAGAACATGAGTCGGCCAAAAAACCTATGTCATTTAGCATTCAAATATAAATATAATATTCATCTCAATATGCTGGGTTATGCGTTTAGCGGTATCTGTTAGGGTTAGGGTTAGGTTAGGGTTCAAGCGGTTAGAATTAAGGTCGGTTAGGTTAGCGGTTAGCACAATGGTTTATCGTGGACCCATGCTTCTCCTATCCTTGGGCCAAACTTCTACTGAAATCTAACACGACTGCTTACACTTATATTTTTTT